>NW_019154094.1:9085147-9157651 GCF_002288905.1 Enhydra lutris kenyoni | reverse complement strand
CTCTTTCTGGCCTGCCAGGTCTCTGTGGATAAGTCTGCTGCCAATCTAATAGTTTTACCGTTGTACATTACAGACTTCTTTTCCCGGGCTGTTTTCAGGATCTTCTCTTTGTCACTAAGACTTGTAAATTTTACTATTAGGTGACGGGGTGTGGACCTATTCTTATTCCTGTTTTGTTAATTTTTGTCATTCTAACTGGTGTAAGGTGGTATCTCAGTGTGGTTTTGATTTGTACTTCCCTGATGGCTAGTGATGTTGAGCATTTTTTCATGTGTCTGTTAGCCATATGTAGGTTTTTTTTGGAGAGGTGTGTGTCTATACCTTCTGCCCATTTTTGACGGGGTTATTAGTAATTTTTTGAGTGTTGAATTTGAGAAGCTCTTTGTGTATCTTGGATATCAGCCCTTTATCTGTATTGTCATTTGCAAAAAATCTTCTCCCATTCCATGGGCTATCTCCTAGTTTTTCTCTATTGAGTTCTTCAGTGTTTGTATTCTTCAGCTCCAAAATTTATTTGGTTATTTTTTATGTTTTCTATTTTTTTTGTTGTACTTTTCATTTTTTTGTATTATTTACCTGACTTTGTTGAACTGTTTTTCTGTGAGAGCTATAAGCTCTCTAAGCATCTTTAGAACAATTACTTTGAATTATTTATCAGACAATTTGTGTATTTCCATTTCTTTAGGGTCACTGAAAGTTTATTGGGTTCCTTGGTAGTATCATGTTTCCTTGATTTTCACAATTCCTGTACTCTTGAATAGTTGTATGTGCCCTGTGAAGAGCAGTCACTTCTTCCAGACTGTATTAACTGAGTTAGATAGAGGGAAGACCTTCACCAGTGGATGGAAGCATGCCAGAGAATGCTGTGACTCTGGGTCTAGTGGTGCAGGTTGCTAAGTGCATGTGGCAGCTCTGGGGCCAGGAATGTATACCTCATTGGTTTAGGCCACATGGGTCCACAACATCAACAACCATGTGATCCTTGTGGAGACCTGCAAAGGGTCGACGGTGTCTACAATGGTTGTTGGGGACCTCAGTGGCTCTTCCAAGTCCAGCAGCTAGGAATGTGGGCAGATAGCAGTGGTGGCCAGAGCTGGTGGTGTGTGTACCCCCAGCTGCAGATACCTGCAAAATGTCAGGGTAAAGCTGCAGACACAGAGGTAATGGTCAGGGCTGGAATCAGCAGAAGAGGCTGATGCCAGTTGCACATACACTAGCAACTGCAGAGGCCCTGGTTATTGGCATGAATTTGTATAGCTGTAGAGGCATTGGAGACTGGGACAGGAGTTGGGTTGGCAATATGCAGGTGCATAGCTTCAGGGGCTTTAGATGAGCCCAGGAATACAGGCCACTGACAAGTGTCAAGGGCAAATATGGACCCATAAGCTGTCAGGGCCTTGGTTGCTAGCATATACTCCTGAGTCTATAGGAGTTCAGCATGGCAGCACGCTCGGCAGTGGAGGCCAGTGGCAGAAGTCAGGCCAGCATTGTGCAGGTACACAGCTGCAGGGGCTAGGCATGAACACATGCACAACCATGGAGGTCAGCCATGGGAGTCTAGGCTGGCATGTTACATGTGCCTAGCTACAGAGACAGGGGCTGGCTGCTGCACATTTCATGTCCCAGCAAGGGGTGGGGAGAAAGCAAGAGGTGCTCAAGGGGCTGGCATCTGTGAATGCAAATACCCGTGGGTGAAAAAAATCTGCAGGCATTCTGTGTCAGCTTCTAATTCTACTCGTTTCTTCAAAGGTAGAAGATGCTGAGGTCCTCTGTGAACAGTCTGCTGGGGTCTATGACAAAAGGTCCTCTGTGACGAAAGCTGAGGGGGTTTGCGACATCTGTAAGGGTAGTTGAAGTCCTCAGCAGTGAAGGCTGCCGGGATCCTATGCAGAGCAGGCCAGTGGGAACCATGGTCACTCTTACGGCATGGCTGACATGGGTAGTCCCTGCCCTTTTCCTTGTTCCTAACTATTTCTAGATGTCTCAGCCTTGCCAGTCTCTGGGTGTGGTAAAACTAAAGTGGGTCCTTTGTATAGTGGCCTGAAGGGCTGGGTAAGCTGGTTACTCATTCCCCTCTCCTCTTTTTGGAGAGGGGAATGCTTTTTAGGCCAGGGAGTTCTTTCTTGGTGCTGAGCAGTGTCAGCCTGGGGTATGGAATGATGCAGCAAAATGAAACTGTTTTTCCTACCCTTTACGTATGGTTATTCTGAGGTTTTGCTCTACTGTGTTACTGAAGCTTCTTAAGTGATAGTTTCTTCTGAGCTCTCCCAGAGCTATTTTTCATTCATGCCTATCTAATTGTTGATCTTCATGGGGGACAGAGGATTGAAAACTCTGATTACATCATCTTGGTGATAACATCAACCTGGAAAAGTTTTTAATACGATATCTTCAGTAATTTTCTTTCTTATTTTCTGTTCTCTCTTCTGAAACTCCATTATTTGGATATTGGACTTCTTGGGTCAAACTTCTAACATTTCTCTCCTGTTGATAACTTTTTGTTGCTGTTGTCCTATTTTCTAATCTTTATGTCAAGTTTATCCCTGTTATCTTGTTTGTAATTTTCTAGAGCTCCTTTGATTGCTTCTTAGATTGCTCTACTCTGTCTCCCTGTTGTTTCCTCATTTCTCTTTGCAGGCAGCAACCACCATTTTCTTCTACTGATTTGTCTGTTTCTTCCAAGTTCTTTCACATGTATTTGTTCTGGTCTCTAACTTTCATGGGAGATTTCCTCCATACTGATGTTTGGCTGTCTGGAAGTTCTGGGTAGAATCTGCTGAACACTGAGTTTCACTGTATGGAGGTCTGGGGAAAGGAGTGGTCATCTCATCCAATAGCTTTAAACACAACATATACTTTGATAACTCTAAAGTTGTTATATCTGAACTTCACTTCTGAGGTCCAGACTTTCAACATCTCAGTTTGGCATTTTAAAAGGCATCTCAAACTTGAAAGGAAAAACCAGACCAATATATTGATCCCCACTGCTGTACTCCCAAACCTGCTTCTCCCACAGTGTTTCCTATTCTACTTTTATAAGGTTAAAGTTGGGAAGATCAAAACATAGAGTCATTCTTCTCTGGTCTTTCCCTTTTTTGTACACACATACCAAATCAATCTATCAAAACTCCAAGTGAATTTATCTCCAAACACACATTCATAATCCAACAATTTCTTACTACTTTCTTTACTCCAACTCTAGCCCAAATACTGAAATTAACATCATTTTGCTTGAATGACTGCTCCCTGATTCCATTATTGCCCCGCTCCAGTCCTTCTGCAACTGGAGGAATCCTTTTAAAATGTAAGACAGATAATGTGATTCCCCTGCTTAAATACCTTCACAGGCTTTAGAATAAAATGCAAAATCCTCACCAAAAATAGCATCCTCTAAGCCACCATTGTGAGGAAAGTTCTTAGCCTCAATCTCTCAATCACCCTTCACTTTCCACATCTAATTGATCATCAAATTGATTTTTATTCACTAACATCTATATACTCCACTGCATTTCTTCATCATTCCTATTGTTGTCTAGTCACTATTTATTATCCAAATCACTTCTGTCATCCCCTTCCTCCCTGATTCTGGTCTTCTGTATTTTACATTTCCTATAGACAGAGACAGCATTTAAAACCCATATCTAGAGGTGCCTGGGTGGCTCTCTCAGTTATGTGTCTGACTCTGATTTCAGCTCAGGTCATGATCTCAGGATTGTGAGACTGAGCCCTGTATTGGGCTTCGTGTTGGACAGGGAGCCTGCTTGAGATTCTCTCTCTTAGAAAAAACCAACCAAACAAAACACCCATATCCTTATCCAATCATGTTACTCCTATACTTACGTCAGACTGCTGGAGGGGCATTTTGGGCCTTACAAAACTCTTCATGATCTGACACTTGCCTCCTTCTGCACCTTACTATCCCAAACATTAACACATACTTACATGCCAAAGTTACCAAATACCTTATAGTTTCCTGGAACTACCACTTCCCTATGCAATTGTGTCATTTTGGAACATCTCTCCTTCTTGCTTGTCCTCTGGGTGAACCCCTGTCCACTCCTCAAGGCTCACCTTGAGTATTACTGCCACTGGAAGCTTTCACTGATATTTTCCAGCCCCAAGTAATCCATCACTCTCTCTAACATCAGTGAATATGCAGCACATATATGGCAATGGTTTGCTTGTGGTATATTTGATCCCACTAGAATAGTTTCTAAACATGAGGGCCATGTATAGACTCCATGGGCAATTACCAGAAGGAACTGTCAATTCCCTAAAATTCAGTGTAAAACTTTGTATGCAAAACCACACTTGCACTGTCCTGGCAAGAAATTCTATCTGATCTTCATGACCCAGAAAGGGTTAAGAACCAACACCCCAGATGGTGATATTCTTGAGGATAGGGATAAGTCTTGCTCATCTTTAATCTCTATATCCCATGCTTATCACAGAGTTAGGGTAAATATACACGAATGTTTTTATACACTAGCAAATACACATAAGCAATTGATATGTTACTAGTATATTATTTAGGCAAATTTCAAAGATCCTCAACCAGGCAACATCCTATCTTTGAACTTCCCTATAAAAATTACATTTTTCTTAAAGAGAAACTTGTATTTCTTTCTAAAACCTGTAATTATCACCAATAAATATTTCTCAAATATATAACTCCTCAAAGTGAGGTTTTACCCAGTCCTTTAGTCTAAGCTTAATAGTCACCTGAGGTTTCTGATGTTTGTTTTACCTCAAAAATTTTTTTACCTTTCTTTTAGTTACTTCTCATTCAGCCTGTAAAATGTAATCTTGGTCATCAATTAATTCAGTACATTTTAATAACAGCCAATAGACAACTAAGGATATATCAGGTCTCTCTTAGAAATACTGGCACATTATTTCCAGGTTTAATCATTACATTAACCAATAAATTGGCTCTTTACAGATTCAACTAGCTTCTTTTTTTAAGAGGCGGGAGAGACAGAATTTTGGTAACTGCTGCAGGCTGAAGGAGCTTCATTCACCAGTAAAACCAACAGATAAATGATCCCTGGATATTATGGCACAGCCTTACACAGTAGTTCCATTTAGAAAGCAAAGGTGATATGTAGTGTCAGAATAAGGAGTACCCCTTACACACATTGGGGCAAAGACAAAGGAACAACTTCAGCAATATTGTTTCATAATGTTACTAGGGATAATAAAGGAGAAAAAATGAGGCGTGCAGGAGCAAGCTTACCCTGTGTTAGATTTCTTACCATTTTATAGAGATCTGAGACACTAATCTGGTCTGAATCCACTACTTCAAAGTCCTTTCGAGGCACCAAGTCCAGG
Organism: Enhydra lutris kenyoni; assembly: GCF_002288905.1. Taxonomy (NCBI): domain Eukaryota; kingdom Metazoa; phylum Chordata; class Mammalia; order Carnivora; family Mustelidae; genus Enhydra; species Enhydra lutris. The sequence goes on along the minus strand of NW_019154094.1, from coordinate 9,152,320 downwards.
CCCAAATGTCTAGTAAAGAGAAAGAACACACTCAGCATGCCACGTCCTCAGATTACTCATCTCTCCTTATGTGCCTAGAAGCTTGTCATGGCCATGACTTTGTGGCCAGAGACTGAGACATTACCCTGGCAGGGACAGGCTTTTGTCCAGTAACACCTAATTGTTCTCACCTTAAGGTAAATAAATGAGGCTGGGAATTTTAAAACTGACAATTTTAATCACCAAGCAGTTCTCCCTTGTGATGGTAAAAAGAATTCATTCAGCATCATGTCTTCAAGAAAAATATAAATCATAACAAAAGAAGTACTCAATTCTACTGTCCTTGGGTAACTCCACTCTTCACATTTGGGCAAACTTATTTCCACCTTTTGTTCCATGCACTACTCTACTAAAAGTATTAGGATCCCATCTTGACCCTGTAGTTTTCAATGAACATTGATATAATATGCCTTTTCTCACTTGATTATCAGCATCTCATTGTTAAGATAATGATTTTTTTTCTAGTTGCAAGAGAAACCGTTGTGTGAACACAACTGTGTATTAATAAGTCAGTTAACAGTGCTAATGTTAGTACTGAACACTACATCTGAAACTAATGATGTATACTATGTTGGCTAATTGATTTAAATTAAAAAAATAATGCTAATATTAAAGGATGGGGAGGTGGCCCAAGGGATTTGATTCTAAAAAAAAAAAAAAAGAGTCTACTTGAGTTCCTTAAGGATGCATTTTCTATAGATTATTAATAAGGCATGTTTTATTGTTCTCTTCCTCCCAATCCTACAAGTGTGTTCAAGGCTCAGTCATGCATTACTTTCATGTAATGTGTTTTTTTAATTCAATATATATATATTCAATTCAATTTTTAAAATTCAATATATATATATATATATTCAATTCAATTTTTTTAATGTGTTTGAATTACAAATGTACTTGGACCAAGTAGATTTGTAATTCAAACACATTAAAAAAATCACCCTCCAAAATATATTGAACTCAAAGAAATGTATGTTTTAAAGATTTTATTTATTTATTTGAAAGATAGAGATCACAAGTAGGCAGAGAGGCAGGCAGAGAGAGAGGAGGAACCAGGCTCCCTGCTGAGCAGAGAGCCTGATGTGGGGCTCGATCCCAGGACCCTGGGATCATGACTGGAGCCGAAGGCAGAGGCTTTAACCCACTGAGCCACCCAGGCGCCCTAAGAAATGTATGTTTTAATCTCATTTTAAATTTAATTAATACTGACACTGGTTATAGTGAAGACCTTACCATACATGAGCCATGTCTTTTTTTTTTTTTTCAGCTTACCAATGTGTGTTTCTTTGTATAGCCAGCATATTCGTGGAACTGGTTATTATTCCTGATACATTTTAAGTTCCTTGTTTTCTTCTCTCATAGGTGATGATGGAGGGTTTTACTTCTAAGAAGAAATCTTAGATGCTCTGTCCCTCCTTAAGTTCACAGACAAAAGGAAGCTAATAACATTATTTTCTAACTGGAAACATCATTTGTGTAAAACACCAAAAGATCTACAACTGTCAATTTTTGAATCTCTGAAGATTAACCACTATTTTAAGAAACTTCATATGAAAATTTAATCAAGGAGTATTACTCCTAAAAAATACTCCAGTATCTGGAAGATCTGGTATAACTTGCAGAGGGAAGAATAAGAGATGGTGGTTAATGATTGATTAACTATGGCAGGCAGTATGAAGCAGTGTAAATAACTCCAGACAGCCAGAACTCTTGCATTCAAATATGGCACATAATTTATGTTCAGCAAATGTTAGCTCTTTTCTCACTCTCTAAACCTGGAGTCAAATGGAGTGAGGGGGTTGTGGACCTTGAAATTGCTTGCAACAGTATGTGTGTGTGTGTTCACATATGATTTTTTTCTGAAGAGAGGGTCTATAACTCCCATCAGGTTTTCAGAGCTGTTCTGTGACCACCCTATACTCCAACACAAGGGTTATAAATTATTGTATCTGGGAAAAGTATTTCATAGGCAATGAAAGGAGAAGTATGTGTTTTTTCCTCCTCAACTAGGCTATGAATCACTATTAACAAAACTAATTCTGCAGGCTCTTTCTGTGCATAAAACTACACTCATTTAAAATAAAACCATGTGGGGGCGCCTGGGTGGCTCAGTGGGTTAAAGCCTCTGCCTTCAGCTCAGGTCATGATCCCGGGGTCCTGGGATCGAGCCCCACATCTGGCTCTCTGCTCTCACGGGGAGCCTGCTTCCTCCACTCTCTCTGCCTGCCTCTCTGCTTACTTGTGATCTCTGTCTGTCCAATAAATAAATAAAATCTTTAAAAAAAAATAAAAATAAAATAAAACCATGTGAAAAAATAAATTTAAAAACCATGTGTATATCCAAAATGCATTTATTTATAATTTATAACCTACTTATAGGAAGAGATATAAAGAGGTCAAAGAAGTTGCAAAAAGATTGCTAAAATAAAAATGGAAAATCAAACCTATTTGAAAATGGTAGAAGCAAATGTGCTAATCTCATAGGCTACTATGATAACCACGATTCAGAATCAAAATTCAGATTGGTACTTTTTAGCAGGCAAGAAGAAAGGAAAAACCTGTTTTTATACTAAAAGATAAAAACTCAAGTTTTTCTATTATATAACTTACATCATCCATTAATACATAGCATGGAGGACATTAGGAGAAGGTAAAATGAAGGGAGAAAAATCCTTGTGGGAGACAAACCATGAGAGGCTATAGACTCCAGAAATGAACAGAGGGTTTTAGAAGGGAGGGGTGGGGGATGGGTGATCCTGGTAACTGGTATTAAGGAGGGCACAAATTGCATGAAGCAATGCATGTTACATGCAAACAATGAAGCATGGAACACTATATAAAAAACTAATGATGTACTGTATGGTGACTAACATAACACAATAAACAAACAAACAAACAAACAAACAAAAAACCCATGTATTTCTATAGGGTTCCTGGGTGGCTCATTGGTTAAGCATCCAACTCTTGATTTTGGCTCAGGTCATGATCTCAGGGTTTTGAGATCTAGGTCCATGTTGGGCTCTGTGTTGGATATCAATGAGCTTGCTTAGGATTCTCTCTCCCTCTTCCTCTGCTCCTCCCCCCCACCCAGCTTATGTGCTCGCTCGCTCTCTCTCTCTCTCTCTCTCTCTCAAAAAAGGACTAGAGAGAGAGAAATATGAATTTTTAAAGAAGAAATAACTTTTGGAATTAGGTGCAAAAAAAAGTACACTGTTGGCCTTAACTTTGATAGTTTACAGTTTAATGGCAAAACCATGCCATTGAATCTCATTATTGAAGTTAATGTACTTAAATTGATAAGAAATATAATTTTTCTATCACTGGGATCCTGTCTTCTTATATAAAAACATACTGCATTTAGTCACTTCATATTAGCTATTATTAATTTCTCTGATATAATTTCAGGTCTCTGGCTTCCAACACTGGCTGCAGGTAAAGGCAACGATGTCATGGAAAGCAAGAGAAAGATGAAGCACATCCTTTCTACCTCTCTTGTCATAAAAATCAATTTACATCATAAAGATAATTTTTCAGATATGACTTCAAAGTACTTAAGATACTTTTATATGCATGTAAAAAACAGTGGAAAGATAAAAAATGACATTAGTATTTATATTAGGGAAATGGAATCATACATTTGATCACTAAAAAATATTTTCCAATTTTCTATAGGCAGCTATTGAAACTTTCTAAAATACAACAATGAAGAACCAAAATTCTATACATATTCTTTAACCATTAGTGCTCTTAAAATATACAATAGTTTAAATATTACAATTAAGTAACAAAAAGGACTGAGTGAATATTCCAATCAAAACAGATATATTTTTTTTTAAATTTAAACTTCGTTTTTTTCAGTGTTCCAAGATTCATTATTTATGCATCCCACCCAGTGCTCCATGCAATATGTGCTCTCCTTAATACCCACCACCAGGCTCACATAACCCCCCAACCCCCTCCCCTCCAAAACCCTCAGTTTGTTTCTCAGAGTCCACAGTCTCTCATGCTTCGTCTCCCCCTCCGATTTCTCCCAACTCCCTTCTCCTCTCCATCACCCAATGTCCTCTGTGTTATTCCTTAATGCTCCACAAGTAAGTGAGACCATATGATAATTGACTCTCTCTGCTTGACTTCTTTCACTCAGCATAATCTCCTCCAGTGCCCTCCATGTTTTTGTTTTTTTTTTAAGATTTTTATTTATTTATTTAACAGAGATCACAAGTAGAGAGGCAGGCAGAGAGAGAGGGAAGCAGGCTCCCTGCTGAGCAGAGAGCCCGATGCGGGACTCGATCCCAGGACCCTGAGATCATGACCTGAGCCGAAGGCAGCGGCTTAACCCACTGAGCCACCCAGGCGCCCCAAGTGCCCTCCATGTTGATACAAATGTTGGGTATTCATCCTTTCTGATGGAGGCATATATACAGAACACATATTTTCAAGACAACAGTATTAGAAAAAAATCCCAGTAGACCTAAGTCAATAGGGCTGGGATTGAGTGTACATGCTTTGTGGTTGTGTGCCACACAGAGCTATGAGCTGTCTAGCCTGGCACTTTTGCAAACTCTGTCTTTGCATTTTGACACCCTTAGCTTGCTTGTCCATTCATCAATCCATGCATTTACCCATCCACTCACCCCACAGGTACTCTCTGACGGCCTATCATTTCCCATCAGTGGTCCTGGACACAGGGACCACAGCAGTTTTGAGCAAGCAAATATTCATACTCATGGAGTATGGAAGCAGTGTTTTCTATCTCCTAGAAGTCATTGGAGCACAGTACCTTTTAGTTTCTGGATTTCATCATTTTAGGAAATAAGAAAATTATTAGTGGGTGATCTGATAAAATGAAGACTAAGTTCCTTCTACTGAGATAGTCTTCAAAGGAGGGAGAGTAGTTTTCAAAACCTAAATTGGAGCACTGACCTCACTGGACAAAGGCAGAGATGCTATATGGTGAGAAGCCACACACATTCATTACAAATTTCATTCTGGAAAAGAAGCTTCTGGTTATTTATCCCTGTGGTTTAAGAATAGTGAACAGCAAGTGCAGAGAGTGGTTAATTTGGTCTCTTCTCTGTTTTCCCAGCACAGGGAGGCAGGGCAGCAGAGTACTGAGGGGCATGGGCTCTGATGTCAAACTTCCTGGTTTGCATTCTGGCTCTTCCACCATGCTACACTGTTCTATCTATTCTAACAGGCTGTTGCAAAGATCAATCCATGGAAAGCATTTAGCACACTGTCTGGCATTGTAAACTGTTACTGCTGTTATAATTATCATAATTATGTGTTACATCATTAGCCAAAATATGACCTAAGGTACAAGGACTGTGATCAAAGAGATACAATGTCTGGAAAAGAGGCTCTTGAACAGATGGACACAAGCAGGAGGTATACATCTATGCATATCTATATACAGATGAAGTATAGAGCCGAGTCTTCAAAAGTGATCTTACTAATTGTTTAGGTGAACAGTCTTCACAAAAACATTTAGTGTTGTCTCACCACCAGCCATTGATCACTCACTCACTCATTCCAATAATTCAGTAAATATTTATTAACACCTACTCTGTGCTAGTTCATGCTGAACTTAGTGACACAACATTGAATAAGAGATACTCCTTGTCCTACATTCTTTCAGGTGCACCTCTTTAAAGGTCCTGGATCTCTATATCAAATTCTTTGACTTTTATATTTCTTTAGAATGTTCTATATTCTATTCTATTTTCCTTTGTATCTTTTTCTTCTGTGGTTCCTCATCTGAACCACAGAACATAGAAAATAATATGAAGTTAATTAATTATAAACAATGGATATTTTAAGTTAGCAGGATTTGGATCTCCCCCAAAATTGGTTCAATGGCTAGAGATATTATTTCCTTTATGCACCTAATGAATCATTGAACACTACACCAAAAACTAATGATGTACTATCTGTTGGCTAACTGAATTTAAAAAACAACAACAAAAAGTTTTCCGATATGTACTGGCTTTTCCTAATAGAGTAAAAAGAGCATATAGATAATAACTATACTAATGAAAGCATGCCTTATTTATATTTATACAGTAATGTAATAAGACATAAATAATAATAGCTACACTTTACTGAACATTTACTTGGGATAGGCATTTTATATATATCATCTTTTTTTCCCTTTTTTAAATTAATTTAATTTCTTTTCAGTGTAACAGAATTCATTGCTTACGCATCACACCCAGTGTGCCATGCAATATGTGCCCTCCATAATACCCACCATCAGGCTCCCCCAACCTCCCATCCCCTCAGATTGTTTTTCAGAGTCCATAGTCTCTCATGGTTCATCTTCCCCTCCAATTTCCCTCAACTCCCTTCTCCTCTCCATCTCCCCATGCCCTCTGTGTTATTTCTTATGCTCCACAAACAAGTGAAACCATATGATAATTGAATCTCTCTGCTTGACTTATTTCACTCAGCATAATCTCTTCTAGTCCTGTCCATGTTGATATAAAAGTTGGGTATTCATCCTTTCTGATGGAGGCATAATACTCCATAATGTTTATGGACCACATCTTCCTTATCCATTCGTCCGTTGAAGGGCCTCTTGGCTCTTTCCACAGTTTAGCAATTGTGGCCACTGCTGCTATGAACATTGGGGTACAGATGGCCCTTCTTTTCACTACATCTGTATCTTTGGGGTAAATACCCAGTAGTGCAATGGCAGGGTCATAGGGAAGCTCTATGTTTAATTTCTTGAGGAATCTCCACACTGTTCTCCAAAGTGGCTGCACCAACTTGCATTCCCACCAACAGTGTAAGAGGGTTCCCCTTTCTCCACATCCTCTCCAACAAACGTTGTTTCCTGTCTTGCTAATTTTTGCCATTCTAACTGGTGTAAGGTGGCATCTCAATGTGGTTTTAATTTGAATCTCCCTGATGGCTAGTGATGATGAACATTTTTTCATGTGTCTGATAGCCATTTGTATGTCTTCATTGGAGAAGTGTCTGTTCATGTCTTCTGCCCATTTGTTGACATGATTATCTGTTTGGTGTGTGTTGAGTTAGAGAAGTTCTTTATAGATCCTGGATATCAGCCTTTGTCTGTACTGTCATTTGCAAATATTTTCTCCCATTCCATGGGTTGCCTCTTTGTTTTGTTGACTGTTTCCTTTGTTGTGCAGAATATCATCTTTAAGCAACATGGGAAGTAGGTAGTATTAGATCCATTTTATATTTGAGAAAACTGAGGTCCAGAGAGGTTAATGAAGTGGACTCTATTTTTAATTTCTTAAGGAATTAAAAGGGGGCAGAGGTGGGCTTGTCTCAAACTATGTCTGTCTTATTCTGAGCTTATGGTATTTCCAACGTACCTGTTATCTTTCTACTAATAACCATGAAAGTTAAATACTAATAAGTGACTATAATAATTAAATAATAATAGTTTGAGGGATGATTTTATGCAAATATATTAATACAGAAGGAAACATATGGATTGGTGAATGAGTGGCCCCTAGTCATAAGAACAAACTATTTTATTACCTAGATTCACATTCACGTAGTGCCTGCCAAGTGCAGACATTGTGCTAAGTGCAGGGTATGATGATGAGCAAAACAGATGCACAAAAAGTGAGTGAGAGTGAGAGAGAGAGAGAGAGAGAGAGAGAAATTTACTCATCTCAACATAACTTCATGGAAGGATTTTGACACATGCACACTTTAAACATCATTATCTCAGACTTCTTGGATATAGCAATGTACTAATTGATGGCCACAAAACCCTGTATCAGAATAACTCTAAGAAGAATTTGCTGGAAACTTCTGGTAATTTCAGGTGTCCCAAAGCTGGAAAATATCACCACGTCCTTAAAGGGAAAGTACTGAGCCATAAGGCCTTCTGAGTCCTAGCTGAAAATCTACTCAGAGGAAACTTGTTGGTGTGAAGGAGGGGGTGGCAGTATGTTCTGCATATTATAACCCAAACTTCTGCTTGTGCTGCTTCCTCTAAAAGCAATTCCCTTGGGGAAGGATATAGACTATGGGGGAATAAAGGGACATGAGTGGGTTAGGATATATGAAAATCTGAGGGAGAGTATACAAAAGAGAGGGGGAGTAGAGAGACTATGATAGAGGGAGAGAAAGACAATATAAGAACTATAAATTATATATTGATGATTTGTCTTTAATGTTGAAACTTCAGAATAAAAAGATATGAATTATTTCATTTGACCCTTAATCTACAGAAACATCATTCTAATTCAATAAAAACTTGTAAAATGTTTACACCATATTCAAATCTGTACTTTCTTACTAAAGATGAAATACAAAAATCTTATAAATTATTCTATGAATAAAGCCTTTCTTACTTGGGTATTTTTCTAAGGCAATCTCTTAGTTTCTAAGATCAATTAAGCTGTGTTGGTCCTAGGTTAACACAAGTTTAATTTAGTAGGTATGCTATAGCAGTGATGAGATTAGAATGAGAAGAAACTTTTAGAAACATTTTTATGGAAGGTGTTGAAAATATTAACACATTGAAATTATATTGCTAGACAAATTGTTTTAAAAGCTTGACAAAGTAGGAAAAAATATCCAGTGGAAAAAAGTCTCTTCAATAAATGGTGCTGGGAAAATTGGACAGCTATGTATAGAAGAATGAAACTTGACCAATCTCTTACACCATACACAAAGATAAACTCAAAAAGGATAAAAGATCTCAATGTGAGGCAGGAATCTATCAAAATCCTAGAGGAGAACATTGGCAGTAACCTCTTTGACATCGGCCACAGCAATTTCTTTCAAGACGTGTCCTTAAAGACAAAGGAAATTAAAGCGAAAATGAACTTTTTGGACTTCTCCAAGATCAAAAGCTTCTGCACAACAAAGGAAACAGTCAACAAAACAAAGAGGCAACCCATGGAATGGAGAAGATATTTGCAAATGACACTACAGACAAAGGGCTGATATCCAAGATCTATAAAGAACTCCTCCAACTCAACCCTCAGAAAACAGATAATATGCCAAAAATGGGCAGAAGACATGAACAGACACTTCTCCAATGAAGACATACAAATGGCTAACAGACACAGGAAAAAATGTTCATCATCACTAGCCATCAGAGAGATTCAAATCAAAACCACATTGAGATGCCACCTTACACCAGTTAGAATGGCAAAAATCAACAAGACAGTAAACAACGTGTGCTGGAGAGGTTGTGGAGAAAGAGGAACCCTTTTACACTGTCGATGGGCATGCAAGTTGGTGCAGCCACTTTGGAAAACAGTGTGGAGAAACCTTAAGAAATTAAAAATAGAGCCACCCTATGACCCTGCAATTGCACTACTGGGTATTTACCCCAAAGATACAGATGTAGTGAAAAGAAGGGCCATCTGTACCCCAATGTTCATAGCAGCAATGGCCACAATCGCCAAACTGTGGAAGGAGCCAAGATGCCCTTCAACAGACAAATGGACAAAGAAGATATGGTCTTGGGGCGCCTTGGTGGCTCAGTGGGTTATAGCCTCTGCCTTTGGCTCTGGTCATGAACCCAGGGGACTGGGATCGAGCCCCGCATTGGGCTCTCTGCTTAGCAGGGAGCCTGCTTCCTCCTCTCTCTCTCTGCCTGCCTCTCTGCCTACTTGTGATCTCTGTCAAATAAATAAATGAAATATTTTTAAAAAGAAGATATGGTCCATATATACAATGGAATATTATACCTCCATCAGAAAAGATGAATACCCAACTTTTGTATCGACATGGACGGGACTGGAAGAGATTATGCTGAGTGAAATAAGTCAAGCAGAGAGTCAATTATGATATGGTTTCACTTACTTGTGGAGCATAAGGAATAACATGGAGGACATTAGGAGAAGGAAAGGAAAAGTGAGTTGGGAAAAATCAGAGTGGGAGATGAACCATGAGAGACTATGGACTCTGAGAAACAAACTGAGGGTTTTGGAGGGATTTTAGGTGAGTCTGGTGGTGGGTATTAAGGAGGGCACATATTGCATGGAGCAGTGGGTGTGGTGCATAAACAATAAATCTTGGAACACTAAAAAAATAAAATTAAAAAAAACTCCGTTGGTGAGGATGTAATTAACTGACATTCTTTGAATGGGAGACTTATACAGAGATAATGGCTAGTTCATTTGAGTACGACTTTGTTTTATGCCCTTCCCATATTTCAGCTTCTAAAAATATAAGAACACAACATTTTAAGTGCTGATTTTTACATGATATAATTTTTAAATTTTTACTTATGGAATGAATGTGCACATATGTAAACAGGCCAACAAGTATAAGCCATATAAATTTAATTCTGGGCTCTTCAGTATTTTTGGTCAAATAAATAAGAATTCTTTTTTTAAACAGCTAATGGTAAACATTTAATAGTACACGTTTAATTAAAGGTCTAATTGAGGACATTTACTTAAAAATGAAGCAAACCTAGTTTGTACTGAACAGATTTTGAGTTATAATTAAAATTCTGCACCAATTCTTTGTTTTTAGCTTTTAGAAAACTGTGGTAAAATATGTATAATACAAAGTTACCTTTTTTTCGGGGGGCAGGTGATTTCTTTCTTTCTTTATTTTTGGAAGCCTGTCTGTGTGCTCAGAGTCAAGCTCTGGAGGACACTGCTTCTTTTTAAAAAAAATTTTTACTATTTTTTAATTGCCATTTTAACCATTTTTTAAGTGTACAATTCATTGGTGTTAATTGTATCCAGAATATTGTGCAACCTTCATCACTATTTCCAGAACATTTTCATTATTTCAAACAGAAACTCTGTACCTATTGAACAATTACTCCTATTTCTGCCCCCCTCCTCGTAACCTCTATTCTACTTTCTGTCTCTGTGATTTTGCCTAGGGTAGGTCCCTCATATAAGTGGAACACATCTTTTGTGTCTGGCTCAATAATATTCCATTGTAGGTATATACCATATTTTATTTATTCATTCATCTGTTCAATCAACACCAGGATTGTGTCCACCTTTTTGGCTATTGTGAATAATGCTATGAACACTGGTGCACATAATTCTGTTTGACTCCTGGCCTTCAGGTTTTTTATTATTAATTAATTAATTAATTATGAATTCTTAATCTCAGAAAACAAAAAAATTGTTGTATATAGATGTGGAGAGCGCTGCATTTAATTTAAACTTTAAATAAAAGAGTATAATACCAGTTTACTTTCTATCCTTAGAAAATTAAAGTTCTAGTTCAGTGTTAGATCAGATATATACTATGGGACATACAGTGTTCACACCAGGAGAATAGAACAAAGATCAAATAACCCATAGACTAGAAATATTGGCAATAATTTGCTTGGTTTTAAGACTCACACTTAAAAATAATCAGAGAGATGGTAAGGTCCTGCGGAAAGTATATAGACTTTGGAATCAGTCCGGGTATAAAAACCAGTTCTGCCACTCACTATGCAACAATGGAAAAAGTACTTTGGAGGCTCAGTGTCCTCATCAGGTAAAAGAGAACTCTTGTCTTGGAGAAGCATAATAGCATTTCATTATAACAATGCATATGTTAGGGTACCTGGGTGGCTCAATGCATTAAGCATCTGACTTTTTGCTTCAGCTCAGGTCATGATCATATGGGTTGTGGTACCCTCACATAGTGTTCTGTGGGGAATCTGCTTGAAGCTTCTCTCCTCTGGCCCCTCCCTCAACTTGCACATGTGCTCCCTCCCTCTCTTTACTAAATAAATCTTTGAAAAAAAATGCATATGTTAGGTCATGCACTTGCCACAGTTACACAAGTAGATGTACTCAATAATTAATAACTGTTATTAATAGCTTCTGAAATAGGTTCTGACAAGGCAGAGCTATCATGTCTGTGTAAGGGGTTATTGAAAAGGCATAAAAGTTTAAAATAATATATGATTAATATTTACTTACATCAATTAAAACATGAAAATAATTCCACAAACACTGATTGTTCATCTCCCACATGCCAACATATGCTAAGCTTCAGTGTTTTATGGCACTTACAGAAGTGCGGTGAGATAAGAAGAGTGGAACTCTCAGGGCATAAAACAGAACAATGGATACAGTTATCAGTGCTGGGGTACCGTATGGAACAAGTCTCCTTTACATAACCTAATGTACAAAGTGGCTTTATTTCTACAGTATACCATCTCTTCTTTTAAAGTAAGAAGGAAAATTTTTTAAAGGGTTAGTTCAAGTGAGAACCAGAGAATAGTCCTATCAATTCTGGGGGCAATAGGTCTTTTTTCTTTAATAATGATAGATGTACAAAGTTCTTATTCAAGTTTTTATATTTTCCACTGGTAATAGAGGGAAAAATGGAAAGAAGAGGAAGAGTAGGAGAGGAGAGAAGTGGAGTAGAGGAGAGAAAAGAGGGAAAATGATTCAGAGAAGCTGCGAGAGGAGGAACAGGAGAGAGGAGATGGAGAAGGGAAAGAAGGGAAGGGAATGGAACTACATCCCTGATTTTTATACTTATTACAATGGACATATAAATACTCCCCATCAACATACATATACATTTTCCTGAGAAAAAGTTATTAATGAAGGTGGGATAACTCTGCAGTTTACTTGATAGATATTTATTATGGTCTTTGCCTTTTTCAAATATAATTTGAACCATTTCTAAGCCATCAACTTTAAGTTTTCAGATTTGACTGAAAAATCTGATTGGTCTGTTCTCCAAGTTTTATTACAAAGAGATATTGATATTTCTTGAATATTTCTCTTCTTCATTTACAGGTAGGCACAACTGCAATGAAACTGCAACATAATGACTTACATGCAACTTAGTATCATCATTTCAAGTTTAAAATTTGCTTGGCACATAGTAATGTTATTCTTGCAATTATTACTATCATTAATTTATTAAACAAATGGGATAATGCCATTTTACAACATGGTACTCTTTGTGGCTGAGGAGACAGAATCAGTAGCTATGCTGTGAGCTAACATCCAGTATTTTGCCCGATTTTTATTGCCCAGAGTTAGATTTAGAGAATACTATCTGATCTATGGTACACCTGAAGTCACCTTATATTATACAAGGAGTCTGTGGTGTGTGCCAAGCAATCCTACTGGCAGTCAAGAAAGGGTGTAATTTAATGAAACAAACAAGGATAGGATGCTGTCACTTCAAAAAGGCCACAAATAGCTAATTTAGGGTTTTTTTTTTTTTTCTTTTCTAAAGATGAACAGCACCCACTCTGGGTTGGATTGACTTGATAAGATTCTGTGTTTCCTCTTTTCCAATTTCCTCTTCCACTTTTGCAAGAACACATTCTCAAGTCTCTTTAGAAACAGGCCATCAAAAGTAACTTCCACATCCATGAATACTTTAAAATGGCTTTGGCTGGCCCTTCCACTTGACTAGACAGTTTGGCTCTTCATAAAATCCTGGCTGGCAAACCATTTCCCAACAGAATCTTGAATATTTTACTTCACTATATTCTAGCATCCACTGTGACCGAAAAAAATTTAAGGTTGGTGTAATTCTTATTCTTTTGTAAGAAGACTTGTTTTCAGGGTCCCTGGGTGGCTCAGTGAGTTAAGCCTCTGCCTTCAGCTCAGGTCATGATTTCAGGTCCTGGGATCAAGCCCTGTGTCAAGCTCTCTGCTTGAAGACTGCTTCTCCTCACTCTCTGCCTGACTCTCTGCTTACTTGTGATCTCTCTCTCTCTCTCTCTCTCTGTGTCAAGTAAATAAATAAAATCTTAAAAAAAAAAAAAGACTTGTTTAACTGCCTGAAAACCTTTTAGGATCTTTTCTTCATCCCTGAATACTGAAATATCTTAAAAGGCCTTGATGTGGGTTTTGGGTTTTTCCCCCTATTCATTATACTAGGTATTTGGTGGGCTCTTCAAACTAAGACTCCTGGCTCTTTGGCTCTGGAAAATTCTCTTCTATCATTTCTTTAGAATTTCCTCTTTATTGTCTTTGCTCTTTTCCCAGAAATTATAATATCTGATGTGAGACAACTGCCCACTCCCCGATTAAACCTCTGTATTGTTCTTTCTTCAACCTTTCCCATCTTTTCCTTTATTTTCCCAGGGATAACATAAAATTGTCTTACTGGTCTCATCTTGAATGTTTTATTTTGGAAATCCCATTCTCCATTACCTTTTCGGCGTATATTATTCTACATAATGGGTCTTAATTCTCTTTGAGGATGCACAGAGGGTTTTTTTTTTTTTTTTAAGAAGTTTTTTACTAATCTCTAGGTGTCTTTGGAGCCAGGTTATTTCCTGGGGGCAAAGTATTTTTGTTTATCCTGGTCTCTCTTCCCTGTTGAAAGATTTTTTTTTAAACACCTGGTGATACTGAATTGTCTGTCCCAATTTAAAAAACACTAGAAACATGGGGAGTTCTCGCATACAGTGGGTGAATAGCAAGCTTCTCTTTGCAGTAAGTAGAAGGGATCTGATCATTATACTTTGGAACCCTTAAATGGCACAATATGGAGAGCTTTGCAATAAGGTTCCAGTGCACACTCTTGTTGCCCAATTCTCCCTGTCTTTTATCTGAAGGGGAAACAAATACCTGGATGCCAGACTTTCTACTCATGGCAGTGGGTTAGTCCTTTTATATAATTTTAAGCAATTCCCCCTTTTTAAGTACCGAGGCACATTCCTATCCTCCATGGTTCTGCAAACTGCAGGACAGAACAGCTCTTTCATTAGCTAAACTTTCTTTCACATATACTGGGCTTCCTCCATGACTAAATACTTTAAATACTTTCCAGCTTCTAGCAATGATTTCATATATCCTATTTATTACTGCCCCCCCCCCTACCATTCTTTTTATTTTTATCATTTCAGTGATGTCTTGAGAGGGGGAGGAAATAAAGACTTGTACCAAAATATATTTAAGATGTATGTATATCTTAAATAGGAAGTGACCTAGTCACTTCAAAGTTCAGTGAACTTGATTTTAAGATAATGAAACAAAATCACTTGAGAATTATATCAGTTTTATATCTAGGAAGAAATAAAATTTGAATACTATCTGCTCTAGCTTCCTATGCCAAAGTCAAAGAATACTATGAAAACAGCAAAGAATCATACTTACTGCATAAATGCAGGACTATTTTTGAATGACAAATTAGTTAAGAATATTTTGAAGTACTGATGTAGATAGGTCTCATTTGTAGTTTATTCAGATTAATTGTATGGCTATAAAATGTAAAAGACACAGAGTTCACATGAAAAAATAAAGATACCAAAAGATGAAACAGAAGTATACTCTGATTACTGAGATCTGGAATCAAGGATTTTGAGCTGGAAGAGACCTCAGATGATAATGCAGTCCAATTATTTAATTTTCCAGAAGTGAAAATAAAGACTGAGAGAGTTTCAATGTATAGAGCCAGTGAATGTCCTTTGCTAAACTAAAAGAAACAACTATTCAGTAAAAACGATCAAAGCTTGATGGAGAATATAACAATGTCTTTTCATCACTAAAGAGAAGAACTCTGTAAGAATTGAGTTAACATAAATGTAACTGAAATGCCCAAATGATATTCATACTTACTCATTACCCCAGTCCAGGCGTACGGTGATATGCCGCTTAACCTCCCGCACCTGATCCTGAGTAAGGTGACCAGACAGTAGCTGCCTTCGAAGGTCAATAAGTTCATTCATCACATGGCGTAGCTTGTAGAAAAGATCTACTTTGTGTTTCTGAAAGGGCATTTTTGGTGTTGGATGAAATGAAAAAGGGATATGGAAAGAGAATGAAAAAAGAAAGAGAAATAGTTAAACTATGAAAAGTGTTCATTTCTCTAAACTTCTAAAAAAGGCAATGTAAAGAGGAGCATATTTAAGAATCTTAAAACAAAGTCCTTAGTTTCTACTGTGTAAAAATCTCTATATAATGACATATAATGAGTAATATAATTGATCTGGATCATGCAAAGTACCATTTATCTCTACTCCATTCTGGACAATTCATTTTCCAGTAAATCAGAGTTACTAAATGTAAACAAACAGAAAGTTAAACAGGGACCTAGAGCTGTTTCCTCTATCAGAAGTTCCTATGTATAACATCTCTGATTTCTCTAAGAGGGATACTCAAGTTGGGGAGGGCAGAGAGAGAATCCCTTGCCCTACTTTGAAGGAACAAAGGTTTCAATAAAAAGCCACAGTCTCTGGAGTAACATTCACTCCAGGTTTCCAGGCCTCATCTAGTTTTAATTAGCTTTTGTAAACAATATGTGTCCCTAGTGTCACAGATGTCTACTCTTTTAAGTTTAATAAAAAGTGTCACCTTATAAGAGTTAAGTAGAAACATCTTAATGAACTTAATTATGGCTATCATAGGGGTTTCAAACTTTATAGGTAAAAAAATGTAAATGCCATGACAGTAGATGCTTGAGAAAAAAGATTTACTTAAGAATATAGATTTTAAAACTAAAGTCTTATTTTCACAAGTGCAATCTTGATTTATAAATGTTAGGTTTCTGTTTCTGTTATAGAGAAGCATGATTTTATATGATAATTAAAAGTCTTGGGATGTAATTTAATTATAAAGAATGCTCTTTGAGGTCAGATCAATGTCTACCATAGGGTTAGGAAAGCCTCTATCTGGAAATACCCCTAAAAAGACTCTTGCCAAAATAAGCTTAAGTGAAGTAAATATAAATAAAATTAATAATAAAGTAAACTACAAACTAGCAGAATTAGCTAATATTCTTAAGTGGCAGTGATCTTATAATTAAAACATTCAGGACACCATGCTACTTAGAAATCATCTAATGGAGCATGATTTTTAAAGGCCCATCTCACAGAGAAATTATTTTTAAGTAGAAGACCTTAGGAATCATGCACTCTAATGACATCATTTCAAATAGCATGCGGTCCTTTCTCCACTTGATGATCACACGGATAAAAGTTAAGTACCTTGATGGCACACAATGCTGGCAGAAGGGCAGAACTCACAAATTCTTGCCAGTTCAAGTAACAAGGCCTAAGCAAATTATATCATCTGGAAAATTGAGATCTTAAGGTAAGCAATAAAGGCAATGTGGTCTTTGCTTTCAGGACATGCATTTTTGATAAAACAGGGCCACCTATCTAAGTTTAAAATAGAAAGTTATTTTCCCATCAAATCATACACAGTAATCTATTGCATACACACATAAGCATTTATTCATTCACTTGATTTACAAATGCTTATGGAGCACCTGATGGGCGCTATCACTTTGTTGTGATCCAAAGATCCTACTTCTGTGGTTTCATTCTAGAGAGCAGAGATGGACCAGAGACAAATACATAATGGTGGTGTTAAGTTCCACAAAGAAAATTAAAACAGAGTGGGGTCAAAAGGTGGCCAGTTGTGGATTCGCTGGGGCAGGGGGAAGGTACTGCTTCAGGTAGGGTGGTCAGGGAAAGGCTTCTTTAGAAGTAGAACTTTAAGTAGGAACCTGAATGAAATAAGGGGACAGTATTTGGGAAAACTGGGGAGTTTATTACACTGCTAACTAACTGGAATTCAAATGAAAACTTGAAAAAAAAAGGGAAATTTTAGAGGCATAAGAAACAGCAAGAACAAATGCCCTGCTGTGGAAGTGAACTTGGCATGTTCATGGAAAACAGAGAGGTCAGTGCACCTGCAGCAAAGTGAACAAGGGGGGAGAGTGGTGGTGATTCAGTCAGAGAGACAACAGGGACCAGATTAGGCAGGACCTTTATGTAAGCCATGTGAAAGAGTTAGGCTTTCATTCCAAACAAGATAGGAAGGCACTGGAGATAGGGAGCAGAAGACTGATGTGATAGGACTTAAAGCTTGAAAGCATCACTCTGAGTGAAAATAGACCATGAAAAGCAAAGAGGAAAGCAGGGGTTCCAGTCAGAAAGCTATTTATTACAACAACCAACAGGATGACAGTTGATTAGAGAAAGGTAAGAATGGTAATGTAAAACTTTGAGGACTTGGAGATTAGACATGTTTTGTATGTAGAGCTGTTGGGACCTGCTAATGGATTAGATGTGGGATATGAATGGAGACAAGGATTACTCTTTTTTCCTGGCCTGGGGAACATGTCTGGAGGAGGGAAACAAGGTTCAATTTGGACATGCTAGGTTTAACATTGAGTTCCAACATTTACAGGCCAGGAAAGCGACGAGTATCTAGCACAGGAAACTAAGAAGGAAAAAGCAGTGAGATGACAGGAAAAGCAGTAGTGTATTGAATATAATAGAGTTTTAGGGAAGACTGTCAAATGCACTGAGAGGTTAAATAAAATCTCTATTTAATTTATTTATATTTATTACTGAGAGTTAGCCACTGTATCTGGCATTGTGGTGGCCATCCTTGACTTCTATAAGGGCAGTTTTTAATTCAAGAGTAATGGGAGAGAAGGGAATGGGAATAGAGTACAGACAGCTCTTTTGTAGAATTTTCGCTAACTGGAAGCACAGAAATGAGGTAGTAGAACAGTGTTGTGCAATCACGGGAGGTTTTTTTTTTTTAATGAGACAAAATTTCTGGCTATTTTTATGCTGAAGGGAATGATTTAATAAAGGGAAAAATTTGATGATGCAGGTGTTAAGTCCTTTAGTAGCCAAGAAGAGATGGGTCCCAGGTCAAAAGGGAGGCTCTGTTTAGGCTGAATAGTCTATATATTGTCCTAGAGGAAACACAAAGAATTCAGATAACGACACAGGCATTTGGGATATTGGGTGACAGGAGAACTAAATTTTTCCTCTGGGTGCCTTATTCTCAAGGAAATAAGAAGTAAGTTCATCAGCTGAGAGTGAATACGGTGGGAGGGGTTGTTGGAGATTTGAGAATAGAGAAGATGTAAAAACAGTTTCAGAGGGAGTAGTAACACAATCTCAGCAGGAGATAGGTAGTTCAACTGACAGATGGTTTTGAGATTTGTGAACACTAATTAAAAGTGTGGTTATGTGTATTTTTTAAAGCCAAGTGTAATGATGTATATTGATACCAAAATATAAGTATGTATGTAGGTATATGTATGTGTATGTATGTATATCTATGCACAAATACACACATGCACATACACAAAATATTTATGTAACATAGATATGCACACATATACAATAATGATGCCAGAATATACTAATATAGTCTTTTAAAGAATTAAACAGTCATTTATTAACCAAGAATTGTTAACAGATTATACTGTCTAAAGATGACTACAATTCCTCCCATGTACTATTCTGCAAAAATCTGACCCTCACACTCCTCCAGTATGAGATGGAATCTGTTTCTTCACACTTTTGAATCTGGGCAGTCCCTGGGAATGCTCTAACCTATCGAACACAAGCCCAGGGAGCTAAAGGTAGTGCTATAAGCAGTCCTTCACTTGTCTGGCAGCTTCAACCTCCTAACCCTTGGAATACACACTCTTTCTGGGAGGTTTGCTCTCAGAATCCAGCTATCCTGCTGTGAAAAGCAAATGCTGCATGGAGAGGCCACAAGGAGACACTCATTGGAGTGTAAGCCGTCCCAGCTGTATGAGTGAGGCATCTTAGCAGCTGTGCCTAGCCCAGTAGAACCTTCAGGGGACTGCAGCTCCTACCCAAATCTGACTGCAACAGAATGAGAAACCCTATGTGAAATCTACCCAACTGTGCTCATTCTATCCAAAGAAGAATGAAATATAATAAATAAGTGCTGTAAGCTACTAAGGTTTGGGATAGTATGTGATGTAGATAATCAGAAAAACTGTACAGTATTTTTTCAAAATAGAAAAATCAGTTATTATTTCTAATTATATGAAGCCGGGAATGCTAACCCTGAACTAAGAATGAAATGGGTCATAAAAGTATTCATTGTTTTTGTACCACACCCAGTGCTCCATGCAATCCGTGCCCTCTCTAATACCCACCACCTGGTTCCCCCAACCTCCCACCCCCCCACCTCTTCAAACCCTTCAGATTGTTTTTCAGAGTCCATAGTCTCTCATGGTTCACCTCCCCTTCCAATTTCCCCCAACTCCCTTCTAACTCCCCATGTCCTCCATGCTATTTCTTATGCTCCACAAAGAAGTGAAACCATATGATAATTGACTCTCTCTGCTTGACTTATTTCACTCAGCATAATCTCTTCCAGTCCCGTCCATGTTGCTACAAAAGTTGGGTATTCATCCTTTCTGATGGAGGCATAATACTCCATAGTGTATATGGACCACATCTTAAAAAAAATGATAAAAAAATAAATAAATTTAAAAAAAAGAATGAAATGGGTCACATAATTAGAAAGTAGAACAATTACTACAATCAATGTGGTGTTAATTTCTTTCTCCAGTCCAACCTAACAACCTCTTTGACCAGAGGCCTTAGCATTCAAGGTTGCTCCACCAGCGCCGCTATGACACCACACTACACTCTTGTATCTGCTACCAGCAGACACACACCAATCAAGGGGAGCAATCTGGAGCAACTGGCCGCAGAGCACACAATTTACCTAGGATCACCCGACACCACAGGATAGCTGAATGCCCCCCTCAGGCTGAACAATCCTATTCTATTGGGGATCCTGCTCCTCAGTAGATTAAAATAACAGTACAATTAGGTTGGTGGTAAGGTTTAGCTTTCCTGCACAATCATTCCTAGTTCCTGTCAAGCTAAAATAAAAGCAGGAAAACTTAAAAAGAAAAAGAACAAAAAGAAAAAAGAAATCTATAGTCCATCTTAGCAACATGCTCAGCCTCTCCAAAAGCTCTATAGTCTAATATTTATCAAGAACAGTCAGAGAATGTTTGGGAAGTATATTGAACAGTCAGCAGAAACTATAAATTTAGAATAATTAAACTACTCTGCAACCACATGCCAAGCAGAATTTGCCTCACCACTGTGAAAGAATCTCTGGAACTCTTCAGGAAAAAAATATAAGTTTTAATTCTCCTGATTTTATTTTTTTAAGATTTTATTTATTCATTTGAGAGAAAGAGAGAGAACATGAGGGGAGGGGAGAAGGAGAAACAGACTTCCCACTGAGCAGGGAGCTTGACACAATAAGGGGCTCAATCCCAGGACGCTGAGATCATGATCTGAACCGAAGAAAAGATGCTTAACCAACTTAGCTACCCAGGTGCTCCATAATAGTCCTGATTTTAGAATTATTTTTATTAAACTGCTTGTAGCTCAATGTGGAAAGAAAGGCTGTGCTGCAATGATGCTTCTCAGTTAGCAAAGGAGCAAAGCTGTTGAGTGCCCATCACCAAGTATGCTAGCTTTATGTTAAAATTACACCTGTACAAAGACTGGTTAATACATGCTAATGAAAGATTATGAAAATCAAATTTAAAAATTACATCAAAAGTACTACTATCCTCAAAAAGAACAAGTGTCCTGGCATTGTAATTATAGCAACTAGAATAAAATGTCTTAACTAAGAAAAAAAAAAAAAAAAAGAACAAGTGTCCTGCCATGAGTACTAAAAAATTTAGGAAAATTTTGAAAACCAATTTTAAATTTTTAAAAATTTTTTATTATGTTCAGTTAACCGTCATTAGTTCTTTTTTAAATTATTTCTTCTCAGCGTAACCGTATTCATTGTTTTTGCACCACATCCACTGCTCCATGCAATACGTGCCCTCCCTAATACCCACCACCTGGTTCCCCCAGCCTCCCACCCCCCGCCCCTTCAAAATCCTCAGGCTGTTTTTCAGAGTCCACAGTCTTTCATGGTTCATCTCCCCTTCCAATCATTAGTTTTTGATGTAGTGTTCAGTGATTCATTAGTTGTGTGCGACACCCAGCGCTTATCACAACACATGCTCTCCTTAATACTCATCACCCAGTTACCCTATCCCATCACCCTCTCCCTTCTGTAACCCTCAGTTTGATTCCTGGAGTCCAGACCAATTTAATGGAAGTTAAACACTGCATCTAAAGCTCAAGTTGTTAAGAGCAGATTCCCCATCTCTTTCCGTTTTGTTTTATCTCTTACACATTCTTTTATTTATATACAGGGAGGTGGCTTGTTTTCTCACTTTATTGTTTGAAAACAAACTAATTATTAAGAACTTGAGTTTAGGGACACCTGGGTGGCTCAGTTGGTTAAGTGTCTGCCTTCGCCTTAGGACATGAGCCTAGGGTCCTGGGATTGGAGCTCTGCATGAGGCTCCTTGCTCAGCGGGGAGTCTGCTTCTCCCTCTCCTTCTGCCTCTCTACCCAATCCTGCTCTCTCACTCTCTCTCTCAAATAAATACATTAACGATCTTGAAAAAAAAAAAAACTCCAGTATTTTTTTTATCCCTGCTAAATAAAGTCTCTTATCATGAAGTAACCTCTAATCCTACTCAAACTGTTTACATTATACACTGGAGCTCTAGAACTCCCAGTATAATATAAAAATATCTAAAATGCAGTACTTGCAACCCCAATGACTCCTCTGCCAAAAATATCTTTAAGCCCAGGAATTTAGACTGTCATTTAAGGTTGTTCCACAACATAGCTGGGCAAAGCTTGAAATTGAGTTCAAAAGAAATTTCTGTGAAACAAAACAGTATCTAAGTCCAAGCTATTTCACAATGATCTTGAAGTACATATTTGAAAGAAATAAAAATGCAAAGCAGCAATGTGGAATTTCTTTTTAAACTGTTCACAAATATGGGGGTGTATCTAATACAATCTATTTGCCTGGCATACGTGTTTATTCCTCCACCTCTGAGGGGCCAGGATATCTTTCTCAACCCAATCCATTCTCAACCCAAACATATCTTCCCTCACAGACTTAAAGATAACCAAAATAACACCCTTTGTAGTGTCAATCTTCTTTCATAACACAAGTATTTGCAGGAGAGCTAAGACTTTAGAAAATTCTTTCTACTTTAGTTTAAATAAGCTGATCATATTCTTTCCCTAGAGCAGGTAAGAATCTTGATAAGAAGGGAACAAAGTCAAGTGAAAGGTAAAGAAATTATTAGTGATACCAAAAACAGAGATGGCAGTTGCTGATATCAAGGGCACCCATTCACAATGCTGAACAGGGTGAATTTACCTGACAGTGGGCTGGGGACAGCTCAGGCATTCTCAAGCTCACAGGTAGCCATTCTACACAAGACAGAACAAACCTCTGCTTAAAGACAGCATTTAATCTGTCCCCTGGAGACACCTCTTCTTACATATAGAGACAATAATAAACCAGCCCCAGTCCTCCCCATGTACAATTATTCCTTCCTTCAAATGCTGAAGATAAAAGCTGCAAAGTAGGCAACTTGGCAGAAAATAAAAGACTGAAAACTGAGGCCTGGGGACAAGGAGGGAGGAATACAGTTGGGGAGGGTGAGAGAGTTGGAGGGAAATCAGTAAGAACCAAGTCTATTATCTATACAGAGAGACTCGGGGATTGGAGGTCCCAGGAACCCCTGAAAGTGTGTGTTTGTGTGCGTGTGTGTGTGTGTGGTGGGTCTGAAGTGTGTACCTGGGGAATGGAAACAGAACTGGTTATAAGTCTTTTGAAAGTCTTTAAGACTCTTAACTATAGAGAACAAACTGATGGTTACCAGAGGGGAAGTGGGTGGGGGATGGGTGAAATAGGTGATGGGGATTAAGAAGTGTACTTGCTGTGATAGGCACCCAGTGCTGTTATGGAAGTGTTGAATCACTAAATTGTACAAATAAAACGAATATTACACTGTATGTTAACTATCTGGAATTTCAATAAAAAATTAAAAACAAATAAAAAGATGAAATAGAGTTTTCTAAAGTAAAAAAATTAAAGAGTCTGTTTTTTTCTATTAAAAAAAAAAAGTCTGTAAGACCTTCACTTCCTTATCCCCAACTCTATTCTGCCAGGCTTTCTCCTCTGAATACCTTTTTCATTTTCTTTTTCTTTTTTTTTTAATTTTAAAAATTTTTAATAAACATATGTATTATTAGCCCCAGGGGTACAGGTCTGTGAATCACCAGATTTACACACTTCATAGCACTCAACATATCACATACCCTCCCCAATGTCTATAATCCCACCACCCTCTCCCTACCCCCCTCCCCCCAGTCACCCTCAGTTTGTTTTGTGACAGTAAGAGTCTCTTATGGTTTGTCTCCCTCCCAATCCCATCTTGTTTCATTTATTCTTTTCCTACCCCACCAAATCCCCCATGTTACATCTCCACTTCCTCATATCAGGGAGATCATATGATAGTTGTCTTTCTCCGATTGACTTATTTTGCTAAGCATAATACCCTCTAGTTCCATCCACATCGTCACAAATGGCAAGATTTCATTTCTTTTGATGGCTGCATAGTATTCCATTGTATATATATACCACATCATATTTATCCATTCATCTGTTGATGGACATCTAGGTTCTTTCCATATTTTGACTTTTGACTATTGTGGACATTGTTGCTATAAATATTCGGGTACACGTGCCACTTCAGATCACTATGTTTGTACCTTTAGGGTAAATACCCAGTAGTGCAATTGCTGGGTCATAAGGTAGCTCTATTTTCAAATTTTTGAGGAAACTCCATGACGTTTTCCAGAGTGGTTGCACCAGCTTGCATTCCCACCAACAGTGTAGGATGGTTCCCCTTTCTCCGCATCCTCACCAGCATCTGTCATTTCCTGACTTGTTAATTTTAGCCATTCTGACTGGTGTGAGGAGGTATCTCATTGTGGTTTTGATTTGTTGAATACCTTTCTCCATGTGATAGTTTACTCTCTACAGAGGTTGAAGCAATGTCTATACATTGGAGGCACCAAATAGAACTGATGATGTTCAATGTAGGGAAATTAAGTAAATATTATGTAGTAAACAATGGGACCCCTGGTGCCCTTCCCAAATGAAGTCCCAAAATGCTGACAGCCAGGCTTATACCTTCCTAGGAAGGAATATGCAATATTTCTCACTAGGAAAAAATTTGGCCCAGAGGAAATGAC
Organism: Enhydra lutris kenyoni; assembly: GCF_002288905.1. NCBI lineage: Eukaryota > Metazoa > Chordata > Mammalia > Carnivora > Mustelidae > Enhydra > Enhydra lutris. The sequence goes on along the minus strand of NW_019154094.1, from coordinate 9,127,452 downwards.
TCAGAAATACTGATAGTTGCTCTCCTTCTCCCACAAATATTCAGCTCCTCTTTGATCACCTATAGTAATGTCCACTGGTTAGTCAATACTAGCACCATTCACAGAGCTTTCTGGTAACTCTTTAATGCCACATTCTAAAATATAAATAGAAAAGAATAGCATATAATGAACTAAACTTACAACATGAAGAGACCAAAACAATCAGAAAAATGGAAACTGGAGAAACAGAAACAATGTGAGAAGTAAAAGAAAATTTCAAAAAAGCAATAATTAGTATTTTCAGAGAGCATAGAGATTACAGTACATCCCTGAAATGAGAAGATGATTTAATGGAAGAGGAGAAAAAGATCCAGAGCCCAAAAGAACTTTTGGAAGTTAAAGATAATATTGATGTAATTTAAAGCAAAACTCAGTAAAAGTGATAGATTAGAAAGTTGGGGAATTCTGCCAGAAAATAGAACAAAAAAAAGCAATACAATGGATAAATTTGGGAGAAAATTAATGAACAACTTCAGGATGTCCAATTCTAATAAAAGAATTATAGAAAGCAAAACTACAGAAACAGATGGGAAGAAACTATCAAGGAACTAATACAATACATGTTCCAGGACTGAAGGAAATGAGTTTCTATGATGATAGAACTCACTGAGTAGTCAGCATAATCAAGGGGAAAAGCTCTAAGACAAACTATTGTAAAACTGCAGAACAATGGGAACAAAGAAATGATCCTAGAATCTTTCCTGAAAAACAGCTTGGTCAATAAAAGAGTCTGGAACTAGAATGACATTGGACTTGTCAAAAAACAACACTGGAAGCTAAAAAATAATGAAGGAACATTTTAAAAACTTCTGTAGTTCTGTAGTTCCTCGAGTACAGTTCCTTTACCTCTTTGGTTAGGTTTATTCCTAGGTATCTTATGGTTCTTGGTGCTATAGTAAATGGAATCGATTCTCTAATTTCCCTTTCTATATTTTCATTGTTAGTGTGTAAGAAAGCCACTATTTCTGTACATTGACTTTGTATCCTGCCATGTTGTTGAATTGCTGTATGAGTTCTAATAGTTTGGGGGTGGAGTCTTTTGAAAGAAATTGAAGAAGACACAAAAAGATGGAAGACCATTCCATGCTCTTGGATCAGAAGAATAAACATTGTTAAAATGTCTATACTGCCTAGAGCAATCTATACTTTTAATGCCATTCCGATCAAAATTCCACCAGTATTTTTCAAAGAGCTGGAGCAAATAATCCTGAAATTTGTATGGAATCAGAAGAGACCCCTTAGAATCGCTAAGGAAATGTTGAAAAACAAAAAAACTGGGGGCATCATGTTACCTGATTTCAAGCTTTACTACAAAGCTGTGATCACCAAGACAGCATGGTACTGGCATAAAAACAGACACATAGACCAGTGGAACAGAATAGAGAGTCCAGATACGGACCCTGAACTCTATGGTCAAATAATCTTCGACAAAACAGGAAAAAAATATACAGTGGAGAAAAGACAGTCTCTTCAATAAATGGTGCTGGGAAAACTGGACAGCTATATGTAGAAGAATGAAACTCGACCATTCTCTTACACCGTACACAAAAATAAACTCAAAATGGATAAAAGACCTCAACGTGAGACAGGAATCCATCAGAATCCTAGAGGAGAACATAGGCAGTAACCTCTTCGATATCAGCCACAGCAACTTCTTTCAAAATATGTCTCCAAAGGCAAAGGAAACAAAAGCGAAGATGAACTTTTGGGACTTCATCAAGATCAAAAGCTTCTGCACAGCAAAGGAAACAGTCAACAAAACAAAGAGGCAACCCACGGAATGGGAGAAGATATTTGCAAATGACAGTACAGACAAAAGGTTGATATCCAGGATCTATAGAGAACTCCTGAAACTCAACACACACAAAACAGACAATCATATCAAAAAATGGGCAGAAGATATGAACAGACACTTCTCCAATGAAGACATACAAATGGCTATCAGACACATGAAAAAATGTTCGTCATCACTAGCCATCAGGGAGATTCAAATTAAAACCACATTGAGATACCACCTTAACACCAGTTAGAATGGCCAAAATTAGCAAGACAGGAAACAACGTGTGTTGGAGGGGATGTGGAGAAAGGGGAACCCTCTTACACTGTAGGTGGGAATGCAAGTTGGTGCAGCCACTTTGGAGAACAGTGTGGAGATTCCTCAAGAAATTAAACATAGAGCTTCCCTATGACCCTGCCATTGCACTGCTGTGTATTTACCCCAAAGATACAGATGGAGTGAAAAGAAGGGCCATCTGTACCCCAATGTTTATAGCAGCAATGGCCATGGTCGCCAAACTATGGAAAGAACCAAGATGCCCTTCAACAGATGGATGGATAAGGAAGATGTGGTCCATATACACTATGGAGTATTATGCCTCCATCAGAAAGGATGAATACCCAACTTTTGTAGCAACATGGACGGGACTGGAAGAGATTATGCTGAGTGAAATAAGTCAAGCAGAGAAAGTCAATTATCATATGGTTTCACTTATTTGTGGAGCATAACAAATAACATGGAGGACAGGGGAGTTAGGAGAAGGGAGTTGAGGGAAATTGGAAGGGGAGGTGAACCATGAGAGACTATGGACTCTGAAAAACAATCTGAGGGTTTTGAATGGGTGGGGGGTGGGAGGTTGGGGGAACCAGGTGGTGGGTATTGGAGAGGGCACGGATTGCATGGAGGACTGGGTTTGGTGCAAAAACAATGAATACTGTTATGCTGAAAATAAATTAAAAAATATATATATAAAATCTCCCCCCCAAAAAAGAAAACAAATAAGGGACCAGTGAAGTGATATTTTTAATTCAGCTCTGGACTTTCTCCAGGAAATCACTAATAATTATTAATTGTATTTTTGTTAAGTTAATGAAAGGATGCAGGATTTTTTCAATGCCTCCTTTCTCTTGTGTAATTAATGATAATGCTTTTTTACATGATTGAGTAAAGCTACAACACAAAGACATGAAAAAAGAAAAACAACAACAAAGAGGCAACCCACGAAATGGGAGAAGGTATTTGCAAATGACAGTACAGACAAAAGGTTCATCACCAGGATCTATAAAGAACTCCTCAAACTCAACACACACAAAACAGACAATCATATTAAAAAATGGGCAGAAGATACGAACAGACACTTCTCCAATGAAGACATACAAATGGCTATCAGACGCAGGAAAAAATGTTCATCATCACTAGCCATCAGGGAGATTAAAATTAAAACCACATTGAGATACCACCTTACACCAGTTAGAATGGCCAACATTAGCAAGACAGGAAACAACGTGTGTTGTAGAGGATGTGAAGAAAGGGGAACCCTCTTACACTGTTGGTGGGAATGCAAGTTGGTGCAGCCACTTTGGAGAAAAGTGTGGAGAGTCCTCAAGAAATTAAAAATAGAGCTTCCCTATGACCTTGCAATTGCACTACTGGGTATTTATCCCAAAGATACAGATGTAGTGAAAAGAAGGGCCATATGTACCTCAATGTTCATAGCAGCAATGGCCATGGCCGCCAAACTGTGGAAAGAACCAAGATGCCCTTCAACGGACAAATGGATAAAGAAGATATGGTCCATATATACAATAGAGTATTATGCCTCCATCAGAAAGGATGAATACCCAACTTTTTTTTTTTAAAGATTTTATTTATTTATCTGACAGAGAGAGAGATCACAAGTAGGCGGAGAGGCAGGCAGAGAGAGAGAGGAGGAAGCAGGCTCCCCACCGAGCAGAGAGCCTGATGCGGGGCTCGATCCCAGGACCCTGGGATCATGACCTGAGCCAAAGGTAGAGGCTTAACCCACTGAGCCACCCAGGCGCCCCAATACCCAACTTTTGTATCAACATGGACGGCACTGGAGGAGATTATGCTGAGTGAAATAAGTCAAGCAGAGAGAGTCAATTATCATATGGTTTCGCTTACTTGTGGAGCATAACAAATAACATGGAGGACATTGGGAGATGGAGAAGAGAAGTGAGTTGGGGAAAATCGGAGGGGGAGACAAACCATGAAAGACTGCAGATTCTGAGAAACAAACTGAGGGTTTTGTGGGGAGAAGAGTGGAGGGTTGGGTGAGCCCGGTGGTGGGTATTATGGAGGGCACATATTGCATGGAGCACTGAGTGTGGTGCATAAGGAATGAATTTTGGAACATTGAAAAAAAAATTAAAAAAAATAATGTTGCTATAAACACAGGGTTGCACATATCTTTTTTGAATGAGTGTTGTCATATTCTTTGAGTAAATAACCAGTAGTGGAATTATTGGTTCATATGGTATTTTTATTTTTATTTTTTTGAGAAACCTCTATACTGTTTTCCATAATGAGTGCATCAATTTACATTCTCACCAACAGTATAGGAGGTTTCCCCTCCCTCTGTATCCTTGCCAACACTTGTTACATCTTGTCTTTTTCATTTTAGCTACTCTGACAGGTGTGAGGTGATATCTCATTGTGATTTTGATTTGCATTTCCCTGATAATCAGTGATATTGAGTATATTTTTTTAAATTTCTTTTCAGCATAACAGATTTCATTGTTTTTGCATCATGCCCAGTGTTCCATGCAATACGTGCCCTCCATAATCCCCACCACCTGGCTCCCCCAACCTCCCACCCCCTGCCCCTTCAAAACCCTCAGGTTGTTTTTCAGAGTCCATAGCCTCTCATGGTTCATCTCCCCTTCCAATTTCCCTCAACTCCCTTCTCGTCTCCATCTCCCCATGTCCTCCATGTTATTTGTTATGCTCCACAAGTAAGTGAAACCATATGATAATTGATTCTCTCTGCTTGACTTATTTCACTCAGCATAATCTCTTCCAGTGCCATAAAGTTGAATTAAAAAGTTGAATTACTATGTTGTACACCTGAAACTAATGTAACATTGTGTGTCAATTATAATAAACTTTAAAAAAATTATCAATTTTCACTTTGTACACTTTAAATACCTTACAGCTTTGTCAATCAGTCAATCATACCTCAATGAAGCTGTAAAACAAAACAGAACAAAAAACACTGGGTGTGGTGCATAAACAATGAATTCTGGAATGCTGAAAAGAAGTAAAATAAAATAAAATGAAATGAAAAAAGAAAGTAAAATATACAACAATAATAGAAAAATTAGAAGGGAATATTAAATGTATTCTGATGTAAGTGTCTTATATAGGGTTCTGATACAGTGTGCATAAATTTTATGTCAATACATGCAGCATATTCTAGTGTAAGGTTCTTAAATAAAAGTTCTTACATATTATAGATTCTTGATACTAGTCCTTTATCAGGTGTCCTTTGCAAATACCTTTGCCTATTCCATAGATGGACTTTTAGTATTATTGATTGTTTCCTTCACTATGCAGAAGCTTTTTATTTTGATGAGGTCCCAATAATTCATTTTTGCTTTGTTTCCCTTGCCTTCATAGATGTATCTAAGTTAGAATTTGCTGCAGTTGAGGTCAAAGAGATTGCTGCCTGTGTTTTCCTCTAGAATTCTGATGGATTCCTGTCTCACATTTAGGTCTTTCATCCATTTTAAATTTATTTTTGTGCTTGGTGTAGGAAAATGGTCCACTTTTTTTTATTATTTATTTTTTATTATGTTATGTTAGTCACCACACAGTACATCTTTAGTTTTTGATGTAGTGTTCCATGATTCATTGTTTGCATATAACAGCCAATGCTCCATGCAGTCTGCATGTGGCCTCCAGTTTTCCCAGCACCATTTGTTGAAGAGACTGTCTTCTTTCCATTGGATATTCTTTCCTGCTTTGTCAAAGATTAGTTGACCATATAGTTATGGGTCTGTTTCTGGGTTCTCTGTTCTGTTTCATCGATCTATGTGTCTGTTTTTATGCCAGTACCATAATGTCCTAATGATTATAATTTTGTAATGCCACTTGAAGTCTGGTATTGTGATACCTCTTGCTTTGCTTTTTTAACATTTCTTTGGCTATTCAGGATCATTTCTGGTTCCATATAAATTTTAGGATTATTTGTTCTATCTCTGTGAAAAATGCTGGTGTTATTTTGATAGGGATTGCATTGAATGTGTAGATTGCTTTGGGTAGTATAGATATTTTAACAATATTTGTTCTCCCAATCCATGAGCATGGACTATTTTTCCATTTCTTTTTGTCTTCCTCAATTTCTTTCATAAATGTTCTATAGTTCTCAGCATATAGATCTTTCACCTCTTTGGTTAGGTTTATTCTTAGGTATCTTATAGTTTTGGTGCAATTGTAAATGAAATCAATTTCTTGATTTCTCTTCCTGCTGCTTCATTATTGGTGTATAGAAATGCAACATATTTCATTGATTTTATAACCTGTGATTTTACTGAATTCAGGTATCAGTTCTAGCAATTTTTTTGATGTTTGATTTTTTAAAATTTCTTTTCAGTGTTCCACAATTCATTGTTTATGCACCACATCCAGTGCTCCATGTAGTACATGCCCTCCATAATCTAGCAATTTTTTTGATGAAGTCTTTCAGGTTTTCTACATAGAGTATCATGTTGTCTGTGAAGAGGGAAAGTTTGATTTCTTCCTTGACAATTAGGCTGCCTTTTATTTCTTTTAGTTCTCTGATTGCTGAAGCTAGGACTTCCAGTACTCTGTTGAACAAGAGTGGTGAGAGTGGACATCCCTGATATGTTCCTGACCTTAGGGGAAAAGCTGTTTTTCCCCATTGAGGATGATACTAGCTGTGGGTCTTTTGTATGTGGCCTTATAATGTTGAGGTATGTTCTTTCTATTCCTACATTCTTAAGAGTTTTCTTTTTATCAAGAAATGATGCTGTATTTTGTCAAATGTTTTTTCTACATCTATTGAGAGGATCATATGGTTCTTATTCTTTCTCTTATTAATGTGATGCATCCTGTTAATTGTTTGATAGATACTGAACCACTCCTGAAGCCCAGGAATAAACCCACTTGATCATGGTGAATAATCCTTTTAATGCACTGTTGGATTCAATTAGCTAGTATCTTATTGAGAACTTTTGTATCCATATTCATCAAAATCAACACCCCCCAAAATAAATAATCTAGCTAAGAAATGGGAAGAAGACATGAATGGACATTTCTCCAAAGAAGACATACAAATGGCTAACAGATACATGAAAAAATACTCAACATCATTTGACATCAGCAAAATACAAATTAAAACCACAATGAGATACTGCCTCACACCAGTCAGAATAACTAAAATTAACAACTCAGAAAACAACAGTTGTTGACAAAGATGTAGAGAAAGGGGAACCCTTTCACATTGTTGGTGGGAATGCAAACTGGTACAGCCACTCTGGAAAACAATACAGAAGTTCCTCAAAAAGTTAAAAATAGAGGTATCCTATGACCCAACAATTGTACTAGTAGATATTTATCCAAAGGATAAAAAAGTGCTGATGTGAAGGGCCACATGCACCCCAATGTTTATGGCAGTATTATTAACAATAGCCAAATTATGGAAAGAGCTCAAATGTCCATTGACTGATAAATGGATAAAGAAGATGTTATATATATATATATATATATATATATATAATGGGATATTTCTCAGCCATCAAAAAGAATGTATTCTGGCCATTTGCAATAACGTAAATGGAACTAGAGTGTATTATGCTAAGCAAAGTAAACAGTCAGAGAAAGACAAATATTATGTAATTTCTTTCAGATCTGGGATTTAAGAAACAAAACAGATGAACACAGGGGAAAGGAAGGAAAAATAAGATAAAAATAGAGAGGGAGGCAAACCATAGAGACTCTAAAGTTAAGAAAACAAACTGAGGTTTGCTAGAGGGGAGGTGGGTAGGAAGATGGGCTAAACAGGTGATGGGTATTACAGAAGGTACTTTTTGGGATGAGCACTGGGTGTTACATGTAAGTGATCAATCACTAAATTCTACTCCTGAAATCAATAATATACTACATGTTAACTAACTTGAATTTAAATTGAAAAAAAAAAAAGAAAGTTCTTATATATTATATTTTAAAAAGCCAATCTCAGAAAAAGAGTTGATCATTGCTTGGTGGAGTGGGTGGGGAACATGGGGAGATGTTGATTATAGGGCCCAAATTTACTTATAAGATGAATAAGTTCTGGAGATCTAATATACAGCATGATGCCTATAGTTGGTAACACTGTATTGTATATTTAAAATTTGCTAAGCCAGCTTTTCCCCTAAGGTCAGGAACATGGCAGGGATGTCCACTATCACCACTGCTATTCTACATAGTACTAGAAGTCCTAGTCTCATCAATCAGACAACAAAAAGAAATAAAAAGCATGTGAATCAGCAAAGAAGAAGTCAAACTCTTACTCTTTGCAGATGATATGATACTTTATGTGGAAAACCCAAAAAACTCCACCCCAAAACTGTGAGAACTCAAACAGGAATTCAGTAAAGTGTTAAGACATAAAATTAATGCACAGAAATCTTGCATTTCTATACACCAACAACAAGACAGAAGAAAGAGAAATTAAGGAGTCGATCCCATTTACAACTGCACCCAAAACCATAAGATATCTAAGAATAAATGTAACCAAAGAGGCAAAGAATCTGTACTCAGAAAACTATAGAATACTCATGAAAGTAATTGAGGAAGACACAAAGAAATGGAAAAACGTCCCATGCGCATGGATTGGAAGAACAAATATTGTGAAAATGTTCACACTATCTAGAGAAATCTACACATTTAATGCAATCCCTATCAAAATACCATCAACTTTTTTTCAAATAAATGGAACAAATAAACCTAAAATTTATATGGAACCAGAAAAGACCCTGAATATCCATAGGAATGGTGAAAAAGAAAACCAAAGTTGGTTGCATCACAATTCTGGACTTCAAGCTCTATTATAAAGCTGTAGTCACCAAGACAATATGGAACTGGCACAAATACATAGATCAGTGGAACAGAGTAGAGAGCCCAGAAATGGACCTTAAACCCTATGGTCAACTAATCTTTGAAAAAGCGGGAAAGAAGTCCAATGGAAAAAAGTCTGTTCAACAAATGGTGTTGGGAATATTGGACAGCCACATGAAGAAGAATGAAACTGGACCATTTCCTTACACCATACACAAAAATAGACTCAAAATGCATGAAGGACCTCAATGTGAGAAAGGAATCTATCAAAAGCCTTGAGGAGAACACAGGCAGCAACCTCTCCCCCCTCAGTCACAGCAATTTCTTCCTAGAAACATTGCCTAAGACAAGGGAAGCAAGGGCAAAAATGAACTATTGGGACTTCATCAAGATCAAAAGCTTTTGCAGAGCAAAGGAAGCAGTCAATAAAACCAAAAGACAGCTGACAGAACAGGAGAAGATATTTGCAAATGACATATTAGATAAAGGGCTAGTATCCAAAATCTATAAAGAACTTATCAAGCTCAATACCCAAAGAACAAATCACCCTATAAAGAATTGGGCAGAAGACATGAACAGACATTTCTGCAAAGAAGACATCCAGATGGCCAACAGACACATGAAAAAGTGCCCCACATCACTCGGCATCAGGGAAATACAAATCAAAACCTCAGTGAGATACTACCTCACACCAGACAAAATGGCTAAAATTAACAAGTCAGGAAATGACAGGTGTTGGCAAGGATGCAGAGAAAGGGGAACCCTCCTATACTGTTGGTGGGAATGCAAGCTGGTGAAGCCACTCTGGAAAACAGCATGGTGGTTCCTCAAAAAGTTGAAAATAGAGCTACCCTAAGACCCAGCAATTGCACTACTGAGTATTTACCCCAGAGATACAAATGTAGTGATCCAAAGGGGCATATGACTTGAATATTTATAGCAGCAATGTCCACAACAGCCAAACTATGGAAAGAACCTTGATGTCCATCAACAGATGAATGGATAAAGAAGATGTAGTATACACACAGGAATACTATGTAGCCATGAAAAAAAAACACCCCCAAATCTTGCCATTTGCAATGACATGGATGGGACTAGAGGCTATTATGCTTAGTGAAATAAGTCAGAGGAAGACAATTATCATATGATCTCACTGATATGAGGAATTTGAGAAACAAGATGGGGGATCATAGGGGAAGGGAGGGAAGAACGAAAAACAAGATGAAACCAGAAAGGGAGACAAACCATAAGAGACTCTTAATCTCGGGAAACAAACTGAGGGTTGCTGGAGTGGAGAGGGGTGGAAGGGCTGGGGTGACTGGGTGATAGACATTTGGGGAGAGTATGTGCTATGGTGAGCACTGTGAATTGTGTAAGACTAATGACTTACAGACCTGTATCCCTGAAATAAATAATACATTACATGTTAATGAAAAAATTTGCTAAACCAGATTAGGGATTCTCACCATACACACAGAAAAAAAAAAAACTATGTGATGGAATGGATGTGTTAATTAACTTGATTGTGGCAAAACATTTCACAATATATATTTATACCAAATTATCTTGTATACTTTAAATATATACAATTTTATTTGCCAATTGTACCCCCCAAAATCTGGAAAAGATAGGCATATATACTACAATGCAGCAATTTTACACCCAGTGATAGCCCAAAGAAACTCTGATATAGGTCCTTGAGGAAATTTTTATAGGATATTTATTACAGAACTATCTGTAGCATCAGGAAGCTGGAGGCAAACTAGGAGAAATAGCAAGAAATAATAAACTAAGAGAAGGAAATCTTGCCATTGTGACAACATGGATGAACCTGCAACACATTATGCTAAGTGAAATAAACCAGACAGAAAGACAAATAATAATAATAATAATTTTTTTAACAAGCAATAGTTACCCTGTTAGAATTAAATGGAGAAATTTAAGAAGCACCTGGGTGGCTCAGTCAGTTAAGTGGCTCACTCTTGATTTTGGCTGAGGCCATGATCTCCAGGTCATGAGATCCAGCCTCCTGTCAGGAGCCTCATGTCAAGCTTTACATGAGGTACACTGAAGATTCTCTCCCTCCTCCTTTCCCTGCCCGTATCCTTCTCCCTGTTCATGCACTCTTTGTCTCTAAAATAATTAAATCTTCAAAAAACAAAAAAGGAGAAATTTAAAACCCCTAATTATTAACTTAAAAATCAATAAATGCAAAAACATTTTAACATATATCACGTGTTTTTTATAAAAAATAACTGTATTTTTCAAAATAAAAAAAATCAGTGAAAAAAAGAAATAATAATATAAACATCCACAGAGCAACATTATATTGTTTGGCGAAATACAAATTTCAATAACTTACACAAAATTAAAAACACATAAAATTTGGGGAGAATAACATATCTGAGAACATACATTAAATATATTAGAATAATTGCTCATAGTGGTGGTGGTGGGAGAATAGGAGTAAAGATAGAGAATAATGGGAAAACATACAGAAATAAACAAGGGAGGAGACTAAAGTGGACAGATGACAGTAGTGTGCCATAAACCAGGAAGTCTGAATATCTCAAACCTTACTTGAGGTTCAAAAGAAAATATAATAAACAAAACAATTCAAAAGAAAATATAATAAAACAATATGTCGAGTTATCACTTGACAATGAGAAACATCAAGGGAGCTTGATGTTAGTTAGCACTGGCCTTGGCAACACTGTACATAAACAGTCAAAACATCCGAAGGTTACATACCCAGAATGGACTCTAACAATGGGAAATGTGTTATTTGGATATTGGAAGGATAGTCTGGTGGTCTCATTCATGCATCTCCACAATATAATGAAACACGATCTCTCTGCTGTATAAATGCCTATCTGCTTCTGTAGACTAATTATGAAATTTCCACAGGTACTGATTTTTCTGAACAATTAGTTTCTTCTGAAGTACCTGGGTTTTTACTTCTCTCTGGCTCAAATCTAAAATTCTACTTCATTTTATAGCTGACTCCTGAAAAATCAGTTCTCTCTTGCCTGGATTCTGGAACCTTGCCAATCCATAGCATATACACCCCAGCTTACCAGATGAAATGTGCCTCAAGAAGGGAAGGGGTAGGGCACCCTAACAGAATTCCCTTTTCCTTATTAAAGTATCTGGATGAGGAGTACTAATATTTGACTCTGTGATACTCCTCTCCCCGCCCAAGTTTCTATCATTTAAAAATCACTTTTCTGGCTAACAATTTTTCTTTAGATAAATTCATACTAGTTCCTAAAAAGTCTGGTAGGCTACATTATTTTTCTAAGGTAATTCCAAGTATGCTATGAAGAATTATATATTGCTTTTGTCATTTACTCTCAGTGGGAAAATTTATTTTCTTATTTCAAAAGTTCTTGGGAATGATAACCTCATCCTCATTTTTACCTTCTTTTACTGCCTTTCAGGCCAGATCCAGCATTAAAGTAAGACCTAGCCTTTAAATTGCCTCTTACTGACATTCCCTAGAGTCCTGACTTACTTGATGCAATCCTCCCCCATTCAAGATTTTTCTCTTAATCCTTAGTATACATTTTTTATGAGACCTTTGACTGTGATTAACATTTGTTAAACTTACGGCAGCTTTATGTCACAGTTCAAGGATCATGAGCAGAAAATCAGAGTTCCCCTTTAGTTGAAAGTTTAAAATAGTTTGGGACCTGAAGAAATGATATTAAAGGACATGAAGTTGTCAACTTAACAACATTGCTATTAGGTAAGGAACAATACAACAGATAATAATAAGCTTTGAATTACTGTCGGTATTGGTCCTTATTATTTTTTTTAAAGATTTTATTTATTTATTTGAGGGAGAATGAGTGAGAGAGAGCATGAGAGAGGAGAAGGTCAGAGGGAGAAGCAGACGCCCCAAGGAGCTGGGAGCCTGATGCGGGACTCGATCCTGGAAGTCCGGGATCATGACCTGAGCCGAAGGCAGTTGCTCAACCAACTGAGCCACCGAGGCACCCAGTATTGGTCCTTATTTTAATGACAGAATCAATCTACTTGCATCTTAGGAAAAAGAAACCATGTCATGTTATGACTATCTATAAAAAGTAAGTTTAGTTGATCAGCAGTATCACTTTCAAATACTAAGGCAAATAAATAAAAGTTTATTTTGGAATTATACCCAGGTAAAACTATTTTCAAGGCTCAAATCCAAGGAAATGACATATGCAAAGAAACAATACTGGAAATGCTCTTAATTTTCTTTTAAAAAAATCCTTTTCTTCCTGCATTAAGACCTATTGTCAAACACTAGGAGAACATGACTAATACTCAAACCTGTTATTACCATACTGTATAATTAACAATGAATCAACATGTGCCCAACTTCTTAGCACCCCTCAGATATTTGTTAAGAGAAACAAAAGTTCAAGAGATTTATGCTAAACTACTCTTCTTTCTCATGTTAAAAAGAACACTATGCCACAAAGATACCACTTCACACTGGTCAGAATGGCTAAAATTATTAACTCAGAAAACAACAGATGTTGGCGAGGAAGTGGAGAAGCGGGAACTCTCTTACACTGTTGGTGGGAATCCAAACTCTGGAAGACAGTATGGAGTTTCTTCAAAAAGTTAAAAATAGAACTACCCTAAAACCCAGCAATTGTACCACTAGGTATTTACCCAAAGGATACAAAAATAGTGATTCAGGGGCGCCTGGGTGGCTCAGTGGGTTAAAGCCTCTGCCTTCAGCTCAGGTCATGATCCCGGAGTCCTGGGATCAAGCACCGCATCGGGCTCTCTGCTCAGCAGGGAGCCTGCTTCCCCACCTCTCTCTCTGCCTGCCTCTCTGCCTACTTGTGATCTCTGTCTGTCAAATAAAAATAAATAAAATTCATTTAAAAAATAAAAAATAAATAAATGACAGTTATTTTACACTTGATCTTAGCCAAAAGGCCGAGAAGCAATAAATGATAGTTATTTTAGAATGAAGAAGTAAATGAAAAGCTCACAAAATCCTTACATAGAGAAAAAGAAGGAAATGACTATCACAAAAGTCAAGATAATGGTGATTTCAGCAGAAGGGGGGTCACGGGGGCTCTGTAATATTCCTGTGTGTGTGCATGTGTAAGCACACATGTGCTCATTTGTGCATGTGTACATATCTTCCTTATCCATCTGTATATCCATGGACACTTGTGTTGCTTCCATATCTTGGCTATTGTAAATAATACTATAATAAACATAGAATGTGTATGTCTTTTTGAATTAGTGTTTTTGCTTTCTAAATTAAATTAGTGTTTTGTTTGTTTTGTTTTCTAAACAGTAGTGGAATTATTGGATCATATGGCATTTCTATTTTTAATTTTTTAAGGAAAGTCCATACTGTTTTCCATGGTGGCTGTGCCAATTTACATTCCCACCAACAGTGCACAAGGGTTCCCTTTTCTTTACATCCTCCCCAACACTTGTTATTTCTTGTCATTTTGATTTCAGCCATCCTGACAGGTATAAGGTGATATCTCATTGTGATTTAGATTTGCATTTCCCTGATGATTAATGATATTGAGAATCTTTTTACTGTCTGTTCTCTATTTGTATGTCTTCTAGAAAGTATTTAAATAAAAAGTAACCCAAAAGGTGTGCATGACCATGGCAGAGTAACAGGTATGAGACTTTAGCATAAGAGAAACTACCTGAAGGTAAAATGTTCATCTACTTATGTTGATTACCTCTCAGATTGCTATGCAAAGAATATTTTTGTCTCTAGACTTAGAAGTGGTAAACAAGAAAGATAATTTTGTGAAATGTTCATTGTATTATAAACATAGAATGCCAAGTTTCAGGGCTTGGCAGATACAGCTCTAATTCATTCCAGTCTCTCAAGAAGGAATACAGTATTGAAGTTCCACTTCCAAAAGAAAAGAGTGATTATCAAACAAACCAATCCTTCCACAAACCACAGCTCTCAGCTCTGGGCAACAAACAAACAAACAAACAAAACCTAACTATATCTGACAGTTTAGGAGACTGAATGAAGGCAAGCAGATTTTGGGATGAAGTCAAATGTGAAGCAATTAACATGAAGTAAGCAACATTCTCCCCATACTTAAAAAAAAAAAAAGATTTTGCCTTAATGGAAGCTACAGTCTTCAGAGCTCCTAAAAGTCTAATAAAAAGGCAGTCATCTTTATGGCTAAAAGGAAACAGCAAAAGATCCTGGGTAACCAGGGCACTAGAAAAGGAAAAGAAAACACTAATAGGGAGAAAGCCTGATAAGGGTAACCCTGAGTTACGTGTTTAAATACCATACCTGCATGGGGGCAAACTGAAAGCAGCTTGTACTGAGGCTTAGAGAACTCAACCAAATTCTGAGCCACTACTGCCACAGGCATAACAGCATGCAGTTTGCATCTAGCCAAATTGACTGCTAAAACCAAAACCTCAACACTCTTAGGAACAAGGTAAGAGAATCTGGATTCTCCACGACATAACATTCACCATGTCCAGGACACAATCAAAAGTTGTTATTATTTTTTAAAATCCAGAGTTATTTGATCTGAATCTCATGAGGCTAGAAAATGTTACTTAGTCTCAAGGGAAAAGACAATCAACAGATGCCAAGCTTGAGATGGTCAAGATGTTGGGATTATCAAACACTTGAAAGGAGCTATTATAACTACACTCAGTGCGATAAAAGAAAATATACTATTAATAAATGACAAAATAAGAAATCTCAGCAGAAAAACAGAAAACAAAAAAATTTCAGAAATTTTAGAACAGAAAATATGAGAAAATTTTAAAATTCACTGAATGAGCTTAATGGCAGAATAAAAATGACAGATGAAAGCATCAATGAACTTGAAGACAAAAGAACAGAGTAAATCTAATCTGAAAAGAGAAAATAAATTTGAACAAAAATGTAGAAACTCAAAGTTTAAAAGTGGAACAATTTAAAAATTTCTAACATAATCAGAATCCCAGAAAGAGAGAGAATGAGGCAGAAAAAATATCTGTAGAAGTAATGGCAAAATATCTTCCCAATACTGGTGAAGAACATAATTTTAGAAGTTCAATAAGCTTAGCAAACTTGCAAACTAATGGAATCCATGTGTAGGTATTAAATAGACAAACTATGAAACACCAAAGATAAAGAAAAGATCTTAAATACAGTCAGAGAAAAAGAGTAAATTATATACAATATAATAATGATTCACATTTATACTGATTTTTCATCAGAAACTATAGCCAGATCACAGTGGAACAGTATATTTACTGTACCAGAAAAAGGCAATTCAAAATTCTATCTACAGAAAAATATCATTCAAGAATTGAAGATGAAATAAAGACATTTTAAGAAAAAGGAAAATGGGGCATCTCGGTGGCTCAGTTGGTTATGTGTCTGCCTTCAGCTCAGGTCATGATCCCAGAGTCCTGGAATCAAGTCCCACATCAGATCCCCTTTCCCTCTGTCCCTCCCCTTCTTGTGCTCTCTCTCTCTCTCAAATAAATAAATATCTTGAACATTAGATCAAAAACTAATAAAGTACTATACCTTGGCTAATTGAATTTAAATAATAAAGAAGCCCTCTTTCAAAAAAATTTAAAAAGAAGAAAAATTAAAAGAAGAAAAAGTAAAATTAAAATTTGGTGACAACATTGTCACTAAACTCACAAGACAAGAGATATTAAAGAGAGCTCTTTATGCTGAAGGGAAAGGACACCAAAGGGAAACTCCTGGATCTTCATAAATGAATAACATTGGAAATGGTAAATATATAGGTAAATATTAAAGAATATTTTTGCTCTTAATTTTTTTCATTAGATGAATTTGATGTGTAGCATTCTGTACATTTAAGGTACACAGAATATTATGTTAATACATTTGTATATTGTAATATGATTGCTGATATAGCAATATTTATCACATTACATAATTATAGTACAATATTATTGTCTATATTCATTATTCTATGCATTCAATCTCTATGGCCATTTATTACTAATTACAAGTTTGTAGCTTTAAACGCCATCACTCTTATCCCTGCCCTTCATCCTGGTAACCGCCATTTTACTTTGTTTTTTACAGGTTTAACTCTTAGATTCTCATATCACTGATATTGTACAGCAATTATCTTTCTATCTGACTTATCTTGCTTAGCATAATGTTCTTAAAGTCCATTCACATTGTCATGAATAAGAGGATATCCTCCTTTATTGTGGCTGAATAGGATTGCATTGTGTATATGTCCCACATGTTTTTTATCTACTTATCTGTTGATGGGTTTTGGGGTTGTACCTTTGCTATTTGTGAATAATGCGGCAATAAAATACAGGAGTGCATAGATCTCATTGAAATTCTGTTTTTATTTTCTTTGGGTATATACCCATAAGTGCAATTACTGGATATGATAAATTTATTTTTAATTTTTTGAGGAAACTTCATATTGTTTTCCTTAATGGTTGGACCAGTTTAGATTCCTACCAACAAGATATAAAGGCTCCCTTTTCACCACGTCTTCATTAACACCTGTTGTTTTTTGTCTTCTTGATAATAGCCATTCTAACAGGTGTGAAGTGATATCTCATTTGGTTTTGATTTTCATTTTACTGGTGATTAGTGATGTTGAGCATCTTTTCATGTATCCATTGGCCATTTTGATATATTCTTTGGAGAAATGTCTATTAAGTTCTTCTGCCCGTTTTTAAAATAGATTGTTTTATTGGATTAAGTTCTTTATGTATTTTGGATAGTAACCCCTTATCTGATACATGGTTTGCAAACATTTTCTCTCATTCTGTACGTTGTCTTTTATTATTATTATTATGTTATGTTAGTCACCATACAGTGCATCACTAGTTTTTGATGTAGGTTCTCTTTTGTCAATTGTTTTTTCCACTGCAAAGAAGATTTTGAGTTTGATGTAGTCCCTTCTGTTGATTTTCTCTTTTGTTGCTTGTACTTTTGGTGTTATGCCCCCAAAATTACTGCCAAGACCAAAACTGATGAACTTCTTCCCTAATATTTCTTCTAGAAGTTTAAAGGCATCAGGTCTTATGTTTAAATCTTTGATCCCTTCCAAGTTAGTTTTTGTGAGAGAGGGATCCAATTTCATTATTTTGCAGGTGTTTTTCTAGTTTTCCCAGCACCATTTGTTGAAGAGACTATTCTTCCCCATTGAATATTCCTGGCTTTGTTGTCAAGTATCAGTTAACCATATATGCCAGGAATTAATTCTGGGCTCTCTATTCTGTTCCATTAATCAATATGTCTATTTTTGTGCCAGGATCATAGTATTTTTATTACTATGGCTTTGCAGTATAATTTTAAATATAGAAGCATGACATCTCTGGCTTTGTTCTATTTTTTTCAAGATTACTTAGGCTATCCTTTTGGTTCCACAAGAAATTTTAGGATCATTTCTTCTATTTCTATGAGAAATGCCTTTGTTTTTGGTAGGGGTTACATTGAATCTGTAGGTAACTTTGGGTAATACAGTCATTTTAACAATATTAACTCTTCTGATCCATAAACAGATGTCTTTCCCCTTGTTTGTGTCATTTATTTCTTTCAGCAAAGTTTTGTGGTTTTCATTGTATAGAACCTTGGTTAGATTTATTCCTAAGTATTTTATTGTTTTGATGCCACTGTTTTATTTCTTTTTCAGATGCTTGACCATTAGTGTAGAGAAATGCAATTGATTTCTGTATGCTTATTTTGTATTCTGCCATTTCACTGAAATCATTGATTAATTCCAATAGTTTTTAAATGGATTCTTTGGGATTTTCTATATATAGGATCATATTATCAGTGAATAATGAAAACTTTACTTTTTTTTCCAATTTGGATGCTCTTATTTCTTTGTCTTGCCTAAGTGCTTCAGCTAGGACTTCCAGTACTATATTGAACAGGAATAGTAAGAGTGGGTATCTTTGCTTTGTTCCTAACCTTAGAGAAAATCCTTTCAATTTCTATCCATTGAGTATAATGTAAGCTATGGGTTTGTCATATATGGCCTTTATTATGTTGAAGTATGCTCCTTCTATACCCGAATCCTTGTAAAGGACTTTTTATCATGAAAGGATATTATAGCTCTTAATTTCTTTAAAATCTGATTGATTAAAAAATTACACTTTATAAATATTTTTTATTTTTTCAGTATTCCAAGATGCATTGTTTATGCACCACACCCAATGCTCCATTCAGTACGTGCCTTCCTTAATACCCACCACCAGCCTCACCCATCCCCACACCCCCCCTTTCAAAACCCTCAGTTTGTTTCTCAGAGTCCATAGTCTCTCATGCTTTATCCCCCCCCTCTGATTTTCCCCAATTCACTTTTCCTTTCCTTCTACTAATTTGTCCTCTATGTTATTCCTTATGCCCCACAAGTAAGTGAAACCATTAGATAACTGACTCTCTCTCCTTGAATTATTTCACTCAGCATAATCTCTTCCAGTCCCGTCCATGTTGATACAAAAGTTCGGTATTCATCCTTTCTGATGGAGGCATAATATTCCATTGTATATACAGACCTTATCTTCCTTATACATTCATCTGTTAAAGGGCACACTGGCTCTTTCCATAGTTTGGCAATTGTGGCCATTGCTGCTATGAACATTGGGGTACAGATGGCCCTTCTTTTCACTACATTTGTATCTTTGGGGTAAATACCCAGTAGTACAATTGCTGGGTCATAGGGTAGCTCTATTTTTAACTTCTTGAGGAATCTCCACACTGTTTTCCAAAGTGGCTGCACCAACTTGCATTCCCACCAACAGTGTAAGAGGGTTTCCCTTTCTCCATATCCTCTCCAACACTTGTTGTTTACTGTCTTACTGATTTTAGCTATTCTAGCTGGTGTAAGGTGATATCTCAATGTGGTTTTGATATGAATCTTCCTGATGGCTAATGATGATGAATATTTTTTTCCATTTGTATGTCTTCTTTGGAGAAGTGTCTGTTCATGTCTTCTGCTCATTTTTGGTGTAATTATCTGTTTTCTGAGGGTTGAGTTTGAGGAGTTCTTTATAGATCTTGGATATCAGCCCTTTGTAGTGTCATTTGCAATATCTTCTCCCATTCCATGGGTTGCTTCTTTGTTTTGTTGACTGTTTCTTTTGCTGTGCAGAAGCTTTTGATCTTGATGAAGTCCCCAAAGTTTATTTTTGCTTTTGTTTCCTTTGCCTTTGGAGATATGTCTTGAAAAAATTGCTGTGGCCGATGTCAAAGAGGTTACTGCCTATGTTCTCCTCTAGGATTTTGATAGATTCCTGCCTCATGTTGAGGTATTTCATCCATTTCAAGTTTATCTTTGTGAGTGGTGTAAGATAATGGTCTAATACTGTCTTAAATGAGTCATAATATATAAAGATATAATACAGATGACAAGTATAACAAAGAATGGCAGTGGGGTGTGTGTTTGTAAATATACGTATATGTATACAGTTGTAAGGTCTTCATAAGGTATACCTATAATATATAATATTATACATAAGGTATACCTTTAATATATAATATGTATACATATTGTATACATATATATATATGTAATATAAATATAAAGGTATTTACATTTCCTAAGTAAAACAATGTTAACTCTACAAGACTATAAAAATCTATATATGTGTATATAGTGTATATATACACTATGTGTATAATTCCTAGAGAAATAACCAAAACATGCAAAGAAGTAGAGAAATAAGCCAATACATAAATTATAATGGATTTCCTATAAGTATTCAAATAATCCCCCCAAAATATGGAAAAGGGAAAAAGAAGAAAAAAAAGATGAGAAAAACAAAAAATAGCAGATGTAAATCAGTATCAATGATTACATTAAATCTACTGGAGTATCAACACTCTAATCAAAAGGCACAGAATATCGTAGTGGATAAAATGCAAGACCCAGCTAAATGCCACCTACAAGAAATGTATTTTAAATATAAAGACACAAAGAGATTAAAAGTAAATGGAAGAAAAATATTTCATGCAAACAATAAGAATAAAAAGGCTGGAGTGACTATATTAACATAAGATAAAATAAACTTCAAGAATATCATTGTCAAAATTAATAAAATTTTACCCCTTAAATGGATGTACTATATTATATGTAAATTATTCCTCAATAAAAAAATTTAAAGTAATACAGTGTCATTAATAAGCACTTATGGAAACAGCATCATTTAGGGGTTTGGAATATTAACATGAGACTGTGGCTGAGGGACTAAAACATATTATGGCTAAATGCAATTTCCTGTTTTGTTAAAATTACAAAGTAGTTTGGGATGCCAGCTACCTCTCCCAAAATAAACTCTGGAAAAACTATTAAAGTGAGAATTGAAGATTCCAGGAACTAACACACACAAGGGGAGGGGGAAGAGAAGAGGGAGGGTTAGGAGGATGGGAATAGAGAGACAACTTGAGAAACAATCAGAGACACTGAAGATGATCTTAAACTGATGTGTGTGGAGGGTGGGTAACTTTAGCATAGGGCATCATTTTCAATAATTTTTCTATCTTTCTCAAACATCGAGAACATTATTGTTGGTTTACTATAAATGCAGCAGTAACAATTAGGGTTGTCCTATCAGCAGGATAAAATCAAGGTAAAGAACAAACTTTGCTGGAAAAAAGTACTGCTGAAAATGAGTGTTGGCACAAACACCTCCTTTCTCTTGTTCCTTCATTCACAGGCCCCAAGGCTTGTGAATTAAAACATAAAACAGCTTCGATCCAATGTTGCTCCTCCTTAAGAATTTAAAGATACAATGACCAAAGGTTGCCTGGAAAAGTAATGCAAACTGGAGTGATCAACATGGTTTTGTGGTTCTTGTATTTTCCTTCCTAAGGTTCGTCCCTTAAAACTGACCAGGAAAAACAGGCAATAAAGCCTAGATTTCAGCTCTAATTCATTACAAGATATACCACCAACAGTATACATGATCAAGAAAAAAAGGATGAAAATAAACAAAGCATAAAACCAGAAAAAAAAAGATAACTAATTAAAGACATAGCACACTGAAAAGTATGAAAACTTCTGTCTTCTAGTAATGATGGAGTAGCTGGTGGCAGTCCAATGTTCCTGTGACTATAGCTAAAAATGCTGGTAATGTACAAAGTGCATCTTTTTGAAGCTGAGAGTTTTCAAAACAGCCAGGCCTTACAAGGCCAAGATCCAGGAAAGAAGGAAAACAATGAGGTGCGCTCTATATTCTGCATGCCACTTTCTCACTCAGATATTTAATTATTTTTGAGTTGGAAAGAAAATGTAATAAAAGCCAGACAGAGGATGGCTACTAAGAGGTAAAGAAGCCAATTGAGAGCTTTCCTCAGTCACACAGGACTGGGGAAATAAAAATTGAAGTTTGTGCTGCCAAAGATGCCAGGACTTGAGGGGCTAAGTTCTAAAAAGAAAACAGGAGCTCACTGAAGTGTGCCTACTACTCTTCAAGCTACTTTTCCAATTTATACATTTGCTTATTCTTAAAATGCTTATTCTTCAGTGTGAAAAAGACTAATAGAAAGCAATCTAAAAGTAAAGCACAAATTTAGCAGGGTTTTAGAGACAAAAATTGGATTCAGGATTTGACAAGAAGGAGAGGCCATAGCAAGCAACCTTGTCTCTCAACCGGAACGACTAGAGGAAATATCCTAAGAATGCACATGAATCAGAGGTAGACCACACCTTACCAAGACTTTAATACAGCCTCACCAGATAACCTGCCCCTACTGGAACTGCTTCTAGGGAATAAGATAAATCCTCTCTGGGAGAAGAGGGAAAAGCCTCTAAGATTTTTTATATACAGTATCTGGCATTCAATAAAAAATTACCAGACTTCCAAAGAAATATGACCATGGGAAAGACAATAAAAAAAAAAAAACAGATCAGACAACAAAGAGAAATAAAAGGTATCCAAATTGGCAACGAAGAAGTCAAACTCTCTCTTTTCGCAGATGACATGATACTTTATATGGAAAACCCAAAAGTCTCCACCCCCAAACTACTAGAATTCATACAGCAATTCAGTAATGTGGCAGGATACAAAGTTAATGTACAGAAACAAGTTGCTTTCTTATACACTAACAATGAAAATACAGAAAGGGAAATTAGATAATCGATTCCATTTATTATAGCACCAAGAACCATAAGATACCTGGGAATAAACCTAACCAAACAGGTAAAGGATCTGTACTTGAGGAACTACAGAACACTCATGAAAGAAATTGAAGAAGACACAAAAAGATGGAACACCATTCCATGCTCTTGGATTAGAAGAATAAAAATTGTTAAGACGTCTATACTGCCTAGAGCCTTCTATACTTTTAATGCCATTATGATCAAAATTCCACCGGTATTTTTCAAAGAGCTGGAGCAAATAATCCAAAAATTTGTATGGAATCAGAAGAGACTCTGAATCACTAAGGAAATGTTGAAAAACAAAAATAAAACTGGGGGCATCACGTTACCTGATTTCAAGCTTTACTACAAAGCTGTGATCACTAAGACAGCATGGTACTGGCATAAAAACAGACACATAGACCAGTGGAACAGAGTAGAGAGCCCAGATGTGGACCTCAATTCTATGTTCAAATAATCTTCAACAAAACAGGAAAAAATATACAGTGGAAAAAAAGTCTCTTCAATAAATGGTGCTGGGAAAATTGGACAGCTATATGTAGAAGAATGAAACTCAACCATTCTCTTACACTGTACACAAAGATAAACTCGAAATGGATAAAAGACCTCAACCTGAAACACGAATCCATCAGAATCATAGAGGAGAACCAGTAACCTCTTCGATATCAGCCACAGCAACTTCTTTTTTTTTTTAATTTTATTTTTTATAAACATATAATATATTTTTATCCCCAGGGGTACAGGTCTGTGAATCGCCAGGTTTACACACTTCACAGCACTCACCATAGCACATACCCTCCCCAATGTCCATAATCCCACCCCCCCAACAGCCACAGCAACTTCTTTCAAGATATGTCTCCATAAGCAAAGGAAACAAAAACGAAAATGAACTTTTGGGACTTCATCAAGATCAAAAGCTTCTGCACAGCAAAGGACACAGTCAACAAAACAAAGAGGCAACCCATGGACTGGGAGAAGATATTTGCAAATGACAGTACAGACAAAAGGTTGATCACCAGGATCTATAAAGAACTCCTCAAACTCAACACACACACAAAACAGACAATCATATCAAAAAATGGGCAGAAGATATGAACAGACACTTCTCCAATGAAGACATACAAATGGCTATCAGACACACGAAAAAATGTTCATCATCACTAGCCATCAGGGAGATTCAAATTAAAACCACATTGAGATACCACCTTAACACCAGTGAGAATGGCCAAAATTAGCAAGACAGGAAACAACGTGTGTTGTAGAGGATGTGGAGAAAGGGGAACCCTCTTACACTGTAGGTGGGAATGCAAGTTGGTGCAGCCACTTTGGAGAACAGTGTGGAGATTCCTTAAGAAATTAAAAATAATGTGTTAGTTGTGATCTCTCCCTTTTCATTCATAATTTTATTAATTTGAGCTTTCTCTCTTTTCTTTTGGATTAGTGTGGCCAAATGGTTTATCGATCTTATTGATTCTTTCATAAAACCAGCTTCTAGTTTCCTTGATACATTCTACTGTATCTCTAGTTTCTACCTCACTGATCTCTGCTCTAATCTTGATTATTTCCCTTCTTATGTGTGGAGTTGGTTTAATTTGTTGTTAATTCTCCAGTTCTTTAAGGTGTAGAGATAGCTGGTGTATTCTGGATTTTTCAATTTTTTTGAGGAAGGCTTGGATGGCTATATATTTCCCCCTTAGTACCGCCTTTGCTGTATCCCATAGGTTTTGGACTGAAGTGTCTTCATTCTCATTGGTTTCCACGAATTGTTTCGGTTCTTTGATCTCCTGGTTGATCCAAGCATTCTTAAGCAAGGTGGTCTTTAGCTTCCAGGTGTTTGAGTTCCTTCCAAACTTCCTTGTGATTGAGCTCCAGTTTCAAAGCATTGTGATCTGAGAATATGCAGGGAATCATCTCAGTCTTTTGGTATCAGTTGAGTCTTGATTTGTGACCCAGTATGTGGTCTCTTCTGGAGAAGGTTCCATGTGCACTTGAGAAGAATGAGTATTACACTGTTGGTGGGAATGCAAGTTGCTGCAGCCACTTTGGAGAACAGTGTGGAGAGTCCTTAAGAAATTAAACATAGAGCTTCCCTATGACCCTGCAATTGCACTATTGGGTATTTACCCCAAAGATACAGATGTAGTGAAAAGAAGGGCCATCTGTACCCCAATGTTTATAGCAGCAATGGCCACAGTCGCCAAACTGTGGAAAGAACCAAGATGCCCTTCAACGGACGGATGGATAAGGAAGATGTGGTCCATATACACGATGGAGTATTATGCCTCCATCAGAAAGGATGAATACCCAACTTTTGTATCAACATGGACGGGACTGGAAGAGATTATGCTGAGTGAAATAAGTCAAGCAGAGAGAGTCAATTATCATATGGTTTCACTTATTTGTGGAGCATAACAAATAACATGGAGGACAAGGGGAGATGGAGAGGAGAAGGGAGTTGAGGGTAATTGGAAAAGGAGATGAACCATGAGAGACTATGAAAAACAATCTGAGGGTTTTGAAGGGGTGGGGGGTGGGAGGTTGGGGGAGCCAGGTGGTGGGTATTATGGAGGGCATGTATTGCATGGAGCACTGTGTGTGGTGTATAAACAATGAATTCTGTTACACTGAAAAGAAATTAAATAAATAAAAAAAAAGAAACAGAACCACAGGAGACATGTCTAATACTGGGATTATTATGAGACATGCCCTTACATTAACTACAATTAGTATATTTAATAAAATATCTGAGGAGATAAATAATTTCACTATGGAACCGGAATCTAAAAAATCATATAAAATTCTAAAACTGAAAAATAGGTGAAATTAAGAACTCAACAGGTAAAGCAAAAGAAATTATTAGTTAATTTAGAAGACAGATCAGTAGAAAACATCCAAGCTGACCATGGAGAGGAGGGGAAAAAAAGGAAATGGGAAACACTATATAGATACAGTGCATCTTTCATACACCTAAAATACACATTGCTACCATACACATTAGTAGCACACACTTAACTAGATGATGCAAGTACCTAAAGTACATGTAACTGGAGGGGCTTCTGGGTGGCTCACTCAGTTAAGTGTCTGCCTTTGGCTCAGGTCATGATCCTGGAGTCCCAAGATCAAGTACCACATCAGGTTCCCTGCTGATCAGGGAGTCTGCTTCTCCCTCTGAACCTCCCCTTTCTCATGCTCTCTCTCTCACTCACTCTCAAATAAATAAAATCTTTAAAAAAAGTAAAGTACATGTAACTGGAGTCCATGATGGGCAAGAAAAAGTATGGAACAGAAGCAATATTTGAAAACTTAGAATTTTTCAAAGCCAATTAAAGACATCAAGCCATAGATTCAACTAGTGGTAAGAACACCAATCTTTATGAAACAAAGAAAACTGGACCTAAGCACATTACAGTAAAACTACTGAAATAAACATGAAGAGAAAATATTTTGTATTGTTATTATCCATGAATGACATGATTTATTATATATGCACAGAACTTCCAAAAGAATCTACATGTAAACCATTACAACTATTAACTTTAATGAGGTCATTAAATACAAAGTGAA
The DNA here is from genome assembly GCF_002288905.1 of Enhydra lutris kenyoni. NCBI lineage: Eukaryota > Metazoa > Chordata > Mammalia > Carnivora > Mustelidae > Enhydra > Enhydra lutris. The sequence goes on along the minus strand of NW_019154094.1, from coordinate 9,100,866 downwards.
TCTACCAAAAACACATGGAGTTTAACAAACAACTGAGAAATAAATAACAAATTTTTAAACTTATACTAGGAACAACAAGCACATATTTCTAAGGATAAAATTAATGAAATACAAGTAAGAGCTCTAAAGTGAAAACTACAAAACATTGCTGAGAAAAATTAAAGGCATAAATGAAAGAGGTATAGACCGTGTTCATTGATTGGAAAACCTAATATAGTTAAAATGTCAATTCTCCCAGAAATGATCTACAAGTTCAAACAATTCCAATCAAAATTGCAGAAGGGATTTAATGAAGAGGGGGGAGAGTAAATTTAACATTTCTTTAAATTTAAGAAATGCTTATTTTAAAATTTAGGCAGAAATGTCAAGGGCCAACAATAGCCATGAAAATCTTTTAAATATTCCTTAAACGCTACATCAAAAACGAATGATGTACTATATGTTGGCTAACTGAATATAATAAAAAATGAATGAATGAATAAGTAAGTATATAAATAAATAAATATTCCTTAAATCTTAAAGACTCTGGAGAATTTATACTAGCAGAAATCAAGACTTGTAAGTCCATATTAATTAAGACATGCTATTGGTACAAGAATAAATAAAGCAACAGAATAAAACAGAATTTATAAACAGACTCAAACGTGTATGGTCATTAGATTGGTGACAAAGGTAACACTACAATATAGTGAGAAAGTATTTTCTTTTTGATATGCAGTGCTGGGTCAACTGATCAACTGACCTCATATTTCTATGACCAAAATTCAATTCCAGATACAAAGATTTAAATGTGACAAGTAAACAGGAAAGTTCTAGATTATAACACAGTCATGAATTTCTGTTAGACAACAATTTCTTAAACAGGACACAAAAAGTGCTAAGTATAAAGGAAAAGACTAATAAATTAAACTTTGCTGAAGTGAAGAACTTCTGTTCATTAAAAGACACCATTAAGAGATAAAAAATACAGGCTGTTGTGTAGGGTAATATATTTCTAACAATATATACAATAAAAGATTCCTATGCAGGATAAATTAAAATGTCTACAAATCAATAAAAATGTTTCTATTTTTTTTAAGAGAGGGAGAAAGAGAGAAAGAGAGAGAGAGAGGAAGCATGAAGGGAGAAGGGGCAGGAGAGAGAGAGAATCCCAAGCAGGTGTAGAGCCCAACAGACGGCTCGATCCCACAACCCCAAAATCATGATCTGAGCTGAAATCAAGAGCCCAATGCTTAACCAACTGAACCATTCAGGCACTCCAATAAAAAATTTTAAAATATTTTCTATTGTCTTTTTAATCTCCATTTATTTTTTTCTTTTTAAAAAAATTATTTATTTTTAAAATTTCTTTTCAGTGTTCCAGAATTCATTGTTTATGCACCACACCCAGTGCTCCATGCAATACGTGCCCTCCACAATACCCACCACCAGGCTCACCCAACCTCCCTCCCCTCTCCCCTCCAAATCCCTGTTAATTCCTCAGAGTTCAGTCTCTCATGGTTTGTATCCCCCTCCAATTTCTCCCAACTCCCTTCTCCAATAAAAAATTTTAATTTATCAGAAAATTAAAAAAAAAAAACCTTTTTGAAACTGAAATGGCCAGATAGTTATCTGATGAAGAGACATTCAACTTCAGTAGGAAAACAAATAAGCAAACAAAAAATAATAAATAAATAAAATCACCACAAAATACTGATATATGCTCAACATAATCACTAAAATTAAAAAGACTGACAAAGCTAAGAGTTTTGATGGAAATAAAGGACATGAAACAATTGAAATTGTCATACATTGTTGCTAGGAAAGTAACTGCTCTATTTAGAAAGTTGTTTGGCAGTGTCTATTAAAGTTAGACATCTGCCTACTTTATAGGTAATAACCCAGCAGTTCCATTCCATCTTGCAATCATTATATTGCCACATTTTTGCAAAAGCCTTTAATACTTTTATGGAAATGTATGACATAATCCTGAAAAACGGGTGTGAATCAACCTATGAACTCACAGTCCACCCAATTTAATTCCAGATCATCATTATCCGGTCTTTCTGGAAAGGCTCTATTCTATTTATATTTCTTTTATTGTCTTGGATAATAGGGGTATTTGGGAAATTAAAGTACTGTCATTTCTTGGGATATATAAGATATTCATGAGAAGGGACTACTGTTTCTCTTCTATTCATACTTCCACCTTCAAAAATTATCTGGGTTTCATAAATTATCAAATCCCTCAAAGGACTAAAGTTACTTAATGATCTCCTTTTACACGAAGAGACTGATAAACAGATGATGCAGGATAGTCTTTTTTAAGTCTTCCCAAGCAGGCCACTTGGAATTCACTCCTGAGCAGCAGGAGTTTGGTGGAAAGGATTAGAAAGTGGTTGGTATGACTGCTAAGGAAACAAATCCCATAAAAGAATCAATTGCTGAATTATATACGCCATATGCCCTCTGTTCAAAAGGAGGACAGACTTCCAGTTTAGAGAGAACACAGGGCAGAAGACCAAGTTGAAAAAAAACTAACAATTCTTTCTACTGTGTGTTTATTCCTAGAATACATTTCTGTGTGGCATAGGTGAAGGTAATTTTATGACTGTAAAGAGTGAATGCAAACTTTTTAAGCATACATTTCAATGATTTTTAAAAGTAAATTTTTAGAGTTGGGCAAGCATCATCACAATCCGATTTTCAAACACTTCCATTTTTAGTTTGGAGAATGTAAGCCTTGAAATGGGCTCAGCCTTTAAAAGCACACAAATATTGTAAACCCAGAGAAATGCCCAGGGAAATAACTATGGTATAGAGTGGTATAAAAGAATCATGAGCTTTATGAGGATAAAGTAAAATATTTCCTTGCAGAAAAAAAAATTTTCAAAAGGGTCTGTAAAAGCTAGAGATGAAGCAGAGATACCTTTCCTGAAAAGAATCTAATTTTTTCAAGTACTTACATGGACTGAAAATGAAAGATTTCAGCATTCTCAAGAGCAAATGCCAAAATGGAGAAAGAAAGTAGTAGTTAAATAACACAGAACATGAAGTAAGCAAAATATACAAAGCTACTGAAATTATATTACGGACATTGCTAAGTTCTTGCAAAACACATCTCTTATCATCTTCACCACAAACCTGGAAGGCAGATATTGCTGTACTCTTCTCCACTTGACAGATGAAGAATAAGAGGTTTGGAAGAGCTAAATGACTCACCCAGGGTCACTGCTTAGATGCAGCAGGGGTAAGACCGAGAGCTCAAATGAGTTCCCTAATGCACTGAACCATTACAGCTGCACTGTGAGAGAATACTAACATCTCCATGTAGTGGTTAAGTAAACTGTTCAGGAGAGAGCTCATGACTGACTTCATCAGTTGCTTTTTCATTATGCCTATCCATTAAGTCACACATTTACCAAATGCCTATTTGTGTGCCACCCCATGGTAAACACTGTAGATAAAAAGATGAAAAAAAGTCCTTGACTTTAGAAGCTCAAAGTCCAGGGGCACCTGGGTGGCTCAGTGGGTTAAAGCCTTTGCCTTCGGCTCAGGTCATGATCTCAGGGTCCTGGGATAGAGCCCCACATCGGGCTCTCTGCTTGGTAGGGAGCCTGCCACCCCCTCTCTCTCTGCCTGCCTCTCTGCCTATTTGTGATTTCTGTCAAATAAATAAATAAAATCTTTTTAAAAAAATTTATTTGACAGAGAGAGGTACAGAGAGAGAAGGAACACAAGCAGGAGGAGTGGGAGAGGGGGAAGGAGGCTCCCCGCTGAGTAAAGAGCCCAATTCGGGGCTCGATCCCAGGACCCTAGGATCATGACCTGAGCCGAAGGCAGAAGCCCAACGACTGAGCCACCCAGGCACCCCTAAATAAATAAAATATTAAAAAAAAAATAGAAGCTTAAAGTCCAGAAGGGTTGGTGACAAGGCCAGACAAATGGAAAAAAACTTGGGATATAATCAAATGAGTGCTATTTCAGACAAGCAGCTCTGGGAGCTGGGCAATGAACCCTGGGAAGGTTTCTCAGAGGTGGGTATGTTAGAGTAGAGATTAACTGGATGAAGAAAAAGATACTAGAGGTATGGAAGAACTAGCACCTTCTGAGAACTGGAATCTTCTGAATGGCTTAGAGCACTGAGTGACCATGGGGAAATAAGAAAATATTAAGCTAGAGAGGAAAGGAGAGCTAAATCACAAAAGGCCTTGTACACCATGGTACAGAGCCTAGGCTGCATTCTGTACATGACAGCAAGATACTGAAGGCATTTAATCAGAAATAATATGATCATACTTATGATATAGGAGGTGACTCTGGAAGTGGTGTGAAGAATGTTGGATATAAGTGATGAGGGAGAGGGAAAGTGCAAGAGGGAATGAGTTTCAAACAATAAAACTAGGTAGGAAGTCCAGGTAAGAAAGGATGAAGGTTGTGGAGGTACAGCTAGAGAGGAAGTGATAGATTTGGGAAGTACGTAGGAAACAATTGATGAAGCTTGATCCTTCCAAGTGGGTGAAGAAAAGGGAGGGGGGAATGAGGACTCCCAGGTTTCTTCATGAGGCGTTTGAGGGGAGTGTACTGGGGGGCATTGGGAGAGCTTTTTCAAACATGCTGAGTTGACTTAGTAGATAAGTACAGTGAACACTTGGCTATATGAGTCAGAAATTCATGGCAGAAGTCCAGGATGGAGCGATAGAAATTTAATTTAATACATACCATAGTGGGTATTTATGAGAACATCCAAGGATATTATACAGATGGACAAGAAAACATGGCTAACGACATTTAAGAGGGGTAGGCGGAAAAAGAGAAACCAATGAAGCAAGACTCTCACATAATTGTATTTTATATACCCAGATATAGAATATTTGGTACTCTTAACTCCTCATATTTTTACACTTTAGTCAGCAAAATGCACATACAATGAGTAGATGAACACTGAAGAATGTGAGACATAGATAAGGCTATCAAATAAGCTAGATTTTCTGCAGCATCCGCAGTCAGTACTATTTTTGCCATAGGGTAACAAAATATTCATGCAATTCTAGTATTTCTCCTCCTAGACTATCATCATCTAAAGGCAGCAGAAAAATCCTCTGTCAGACCATGGGCTTCTTCTTCTTCTTCTTCTTCTTCTTCTTTTTTTTTTTCCTTTTGAAAATAATGAAAGTAAGAAACTGAAATGTATAACAAGACTGCAGGTCCTGGACTGGGTTCCACAGAGATAGCTGTTTGTCTTTTGGATGATGGCAGTGGAAGTGCAAGGAGCCATCTTTTTGAGTGCTCTGGGCCTGTCATCACAGAAGCCTCTCAAAAAGAGCACCCTGCAGGCCCCCTTCCTCAATACTGAGTGGAAAGGACAGCTTTGCCTTCTGTTAAACTCAATGTACTCTGTGACTGTAGCTGACTCTTGAAAAACATGGGCTTGAACTGCACAGGCCCACTTATACATAGTTTTTTTTTTTTTTTTCCTGATAAATACAGTGCGGTAAATGTATTTTCTCTTCCTTATGATTTTCTTAATAACATTTTCTTTTCTGTAGCTTACTTTATTGTAAGAACACAGTATATAGTACATATAACATATGAAATATGAGTTAACCAACTGTTTATGTTATCGGTAAGGCTTCCAGTCAACAATAATAGGCTGATAGTAGTAAAGTTTTTAGGGAATAAAAGTTATACATGCATTTTCCACTGTGCAGGGAGTCAGGATCCCTAGCCCCTACATTGTTCAAAGGTCAAGTGTACTTCTTGAACATTCATTCTTCAACAAGTACTGACAAAGCAGTTAAGATCCAGTCTACTATTTATCACTCAGAAGTACTCCTGAGATTCAGTTAGCAACAGTGTCTCTAAGCAATGGCAGTTGAAACGGTAGAATGCACCTGTCACAATTTCAATATATTCCTTATATGTGTATGGAAGAAATGAGAAAAAATTTTAAGTGACAAAAAAAACATAAATAGTAAAAGAATCCTATTAATAGTGCTCTTAAAATCTCAAAATCATATTCATATCAAGAATGCATCTATATAATACCATCATGTAATTCTGTTATTGATAATAAATAAACTGCATATATTGTCTTAGAAAAATTCTTATTTAGTGATATTTCATGTGGGTAGCCAAATTACCAGCTATTTTATTAAGTTGAATAAGAAACTGCCATTTTATTCAGTCCAATTCGATCAAATACCAGCAATTTTACATGACTTTTAATTAACAGTTTCAAAATAGATGCTTCTCTGAGAAATCTGACAACAAAGGTATTCATCAACTCATCAAATATTCAATAACTCATCACAGTGTGCCAGGCACCATTTTAGATACTGGGGTTATAGCAATGCACAAAACAATTTTTAAAAAAAAAATTCCCTTCTCTTTGTTCCACTGGTCTATGTGTCTGTTTTTATGCCAGTACCATGCTGTCTTGGTGATCACAGCTTTGTAGTAAAGCTTGAAATCAGGTAACGTGATGCCACCAGTTTTATTTTTGTTTTTCAACCTTTCCTTAGCAATTCGGGGTCTCTTCTAATTCCATACAAATTTTAGGATTATTTGTTCCAGCTCTTTGAAAAAACCAGTGGAATTTTGATCGGAATGGCATTAAAAGTATAGACCAGTGGAACAGAGTAGAGAGCCCAGATATGGACCCTCAACTCTATGGTCAAATAATCTTCGACAAAACAGGAAAAAATATACAGGGGAAAAAAGACAGTCTCTTCAATAAATGGTGCTGGGAAAACTGGGCAGCTATATGTAGAAGAATGAAACTCAACCATTCTCTTACACTGTACACAAAGATAAACTCGAAATGGATAAAAGACCTCAACCTGAGACAGGAATCCATCAGAATCATAGAAGAGAACCAGTAACCTCTTCGATATCAGCCACAGCAACTTCTTTCAAGATATGTCTCCATAAGCAAAGGAAACAAAAGCGAAAATGAACTTTTGGGACTTCATCAAGATCAAAAGCTTCTGCACAGCAAAGGACACAGTCAACAAAACAAAGAGGCAACCAACAGAATGGGAGAAGATATTTGCAAATGACAGTACAGATGAAAGGCTGATATCCAGGATCTATAAAGAACTCCTCAAACTCAACACACACAAAACAGATAATCACATCAAAAAATGGGCAGAAGATATGAACAGACACTTCTCCAATGAAGACATACAAATGGCTATCAGACGCATGAAAAAATGTTCATCATCACTAGCCATCAGGGAGATTCAAATTAAAACCACATTGAGATACCACCTTACACCAGTTAGAATGGCCAAAATTAGCAAGACAGGAACAACGTGTGTTGGAGAGGATGTGGAGAAAGGGGAACCCTCTTACACTGTTGGTGGGAATGCAAGTTGGTGCAGCCACTTTGGAGAACAGTGTGGAGATTCCTCAGAAATTAAACATAGAGCTTCCCTATGACCCTGCCATTGCACTGCTGTGTATTTACCCCAAAGATACAGATGGAGAGACAAGAAGGGCCATCTGTACCCCAATGTTTATAGCAGCAATGGCCACGGTCGCCAAACTATGGGAAGAACCAAGATGCCCTTCAACGGACGGATGGATAAGGAAGATGTGGTCCATATACACTATGGAGTATTATGCCTCCATCAGAAAGGATGAATACCCAACTTTTGTATCAACATGGACAGGACTGGAAGAGATTATGCTGAGTGAAATAAGTCAAGCAGAGAGAGGCAATTATCATATGGTTTCACTTCTTTGTGGAGCATAACAAATAACATGGAGGACAAGGGGAGATGGAGAGGAGAAGGGAGTTGAGGGAAATTGGAAGGGGAGGTGAACCATGAGAGACTATGGACCCTGAAAAACAATCTGAGGGTCTTGAAGGGGCGGGGGGGTGGGAGGCAGGGGAAAGCAGGTGGTGGGTATTAGGGAGGGCACCTATTGTATGGAGCACAGGGTGTGGTACAAAAACAATGAATACTGTTACGCTGAAAATAAATAAATGAATAAATAAATAAATAAATAAGAAAAACAAAAACAAAACAAAACAAAAGAAACTGCAAAAAAAAATTCCCTTCTCTCATGAAACTTCCATTACAGTATAAAGAAAAAATATTACATAAGTAGAATATATAGTAACCCAGAGGTGATAAATGCTAGAGGGAAAAAGCAGGATTGGGATATAAGGAGTATGAGAGGGAACATTTATATTTTTAAATATGGTTACCAGGAGACTGCAGCCGAGATTATAACATCAGCAGAAACATGAAGGGTAAGACATAGTGACCTATAAAGAAGGTCATAACTCTTAAATGAAGTAAAGAAGGACTTTTAAAGTCAGATTATCTCCATCTCTACAAGGCACTGCTCTTAAATGAAATATGAAACATTAAAAATATATAGGCCTAGAGACAAGATGTTGGGGAAGTAGGAGGAGGCGCCTTTTCAACCTGTACCCTAAAGTGAGCTGATTACCTACCAAAGAATTCCAATCACCCATGAAAATAGCCTGAGACCAGAATTATACAAGTCTGGATCTCTACAGGGGCAGAAGACACCAGTGGGCAGGTAAAGTGGAGTGGGAACTTTGGACTGATATCAGAAGATAAACAAAAGGGGGAGGGAGCCACCAGAGGCAACCGATTGGAAAGTAATACCCCAATCTGAGAGTGCCCTGCGTCTGGGGACCAGCATTAACTTGGAGTCTGGTTGAAAGCACTCAAAGAGAGCAAAGGATCATGGTGGGGGGGGGGGAATTGCGGGAATGGGGCGGCTAGGGACAGAGACCCAGGACAGCCTCCACTGGCGCTGAGCCGGAGATAGTGCGGCGGAGAAACCAGGTCTTGGTCCTGAGCCGCCAGCGCACCCGAGATCGCGTGGGGTCCGGCTCCTGTGAGGGGCTGGGAGCCTCGCCAGAAGGCAGAGGCTCCAGAGCCTGAGATGCACCCCCCCCCATTCCACTGCGCTATTCCACCAGAGCCTGAGGCGCGCGCGCATGGGCGCGTGCCCCACAAACTCCCCTGAGAGAGGTGCGGAAAGGCCCAGCCTGGTGCTCTCGGACTCGCGCCATTCCACCAGAGCCTGAGATGCACGCGCGTGCACCACACACTCCCCTGAGAGAGGTGCGCGCAAGCCCGGCGCTCTTAGACCCAGAAAGACCAGGCACTCCCAGCCCGGGCCAGAGGGAAAATCTCAGCGTGCGATCGCTACTTGGGATCTCTTCTGGAGCTGCCCAGACAGCCACCACTGCCATGGTTTGGGGTACAAACAGAAGATCCTGCGTCCCCAGGGACCATGACTCGGAACCTGCTCTGCCAGCAGCCAAGGGGGAATTTATTTGGGCTCTGCAGCCAGACTGAGGCTTCTCTCTCAGAGGGAGGTCAGGGTGCAGTTTGCTTTCCTCTAAACCTACAAAAACCATCAAAAGCGGTCAAGGCAAGGAAAAAAAAAAATGAACAAACATAAAAACCTCAAGAGAACAAAAGCCTGAAAAAACCGGTTTCCTCAGAGCCCACCCCCTTGAGGGGGGCGGGAGGACTTAACTCAGGGAACATCATTGACTGAAAACCCACGTGGCAGGCCCCTCCCCCAGAAAACCAACCAGGAAAGAGAAAAAAAAAAAAAAAAAAGACAAGAGAACAGCCACCACTACTTCATAGGACAACTTTTATTTTTAACTTGTTCCCACTATTCTGGTTCATTTTTTTTTTATATACATAATTTTTTAACCTATTTACCATCACAGTGAGATGTCCAGTACATCAAACTCCATAATAACCTTCTACCTGAACTTTTTGATTCATACACCTGTGTTTTTCTTTTGCATTGCTATTTTTTAATTTTTTTTTAAATTTTAGTTTAGTTTAGTCTAGTTTATTCTTTTTTTATTTTTATTTTCTATTATTCATATAGAGTTAAACTTCAAAGTAATCCCCTTCCCCCAATCAATACTGCCCCTAGAGGTAAACCAATTTTAACCCCCCTTTATCTTAGGAAAGTTGAGTCCTTTAACAAAGATATCAAGATACATCCAGGAAGAATTAAAACAACCTTCCTCACCCACACTGAGAATTTATTACCACTCTCCCATCTTTTTCTTTCGCCAGTGTTTCTGTGTTTGTCCTGATAGTATATAAATCTTATACTTGGGGTTCTTTTTGACGAGGTTCTTCCTTTATTTGCTTATAAATAAATAAATAAATAAATAAATAAATAAATAAATAAATAAATATTTTTTTTTCTCTCTTGTCATAAACTTTTATCAGTCTTTTTGTTTGTTTGTTTTTGTTTGTATACTTCCTAAATCTTACCTTGGGGCCCATTTGGGCTGAACCTTCTCTTTCATCTTTCCTTTCTTTCCTGTCTCTCCCTCTCTCTTTTTTTTTCTTTTTCTTTTCTTTTTTCTCTCGTTTGGGTGGGGAATCCTGATTGCTCAGAATTGTTCCAGGGTGCACCTTGACTGCACCACGGTCGATACATCCAGCTACATCCGCTCATCCATCTCTCACCAAAATGTCTAGGAGGAGGAATGCCCAACAGAAGAAAAATACAGAGGATGGGCCTTCTGCAACAAAGTTAACGGCTATCAACATAGACAATATGTCAGAAAGAGAATTCAGGCTAACAATTATCCAGGCAATAGCTAGGTTGGAGAAAGCCATGGATGATCAAACAGAATTGATTAGGGCCAAACTGAAAGCAACCAGGGAAGATGTTCACAATGTTAGGGCAGAGCTGAAAGCTACCAGGGAAGAGGTTCACAAAGCTCTCAATGAGTTCCAATCTAATCTAAATTCTCTCAAAGCTAGGGTAACTGAGACAGAAGATAGAATTAGTGATCTGGAGGAAAAACAAATAGAGAGAAAGAATCAGGAGGAAGCCTGGAACAAACAGTTTAGAAGCCACAAAAACAGAATCAGGGAAATAAATGATGCCATGAAACGTTCCAACGTCAGAATTATTGGAATCCCTGAAGAGGAGGAGAAAGAAAGAAGTCTAGAAGATATAGTGGAACAAGTTCTTCATGAAAATTTTCCCAATCTCGCGAATGGAACCAGCGTTCACGTACTAGAGGCTGAACGGTCTCCACCCAAGATTATAGATTCCAGAAAAACATCAAGGCACCTGATAGTCAAATTGAGGAATCATAATTGTAGATATAATCTCTTAAAAGCCTCTAGGACAAAGAGGCTCCTTACTTACAGAGGAAAGCCCATCAGAATAACGTCAGACCTGTCCACAGAGACCTGGCAAGACAGAAAGGGCTGGCAAGATATATTCAGGGCACTAAATGAGAAGAACATGCAGCCAAGAATACTTTATCCAGCAAGACTGACATTCAAAATGGATGGAGAGATAAAGAGTTTCTAAGACCGGCAAGGCTTAAAAGACTATGCAACCACCAAGCCGACACTGCAGGAAATATTAAGGGGGGTTCTATAAAAGAGGAAAAATCTTAAGAATACCATTGAACAGAAATATAGAGACAATCTACAGAAAGAAAGACTTCAAAGGTAACACGATGTCAATAAAAACGTATCTATCAATAATCACTCTCAATGTGAATGGCCTAAATGCGCCCATAAAATGACACAGGGTTGGGCGCCTGGGTGGCTCAGTGGGTTAAGCCTCTGCCTTCGGCTCAGGTCATGATCTCAGGGTCCAGGGATCGAGGCCCGCATTGGGCTCTCTGCTCAGCGGGGAGCCTGCTTTCTCCTCTCTCTCTCTATGCCTGCCTCTCTGCATACTTGTGATCTCTCCCTCTGTTTCAAATAAATAAATAAAATCTTTAAAAAAAAATGACACAGGGTTGCAGATTGGATAAAACGACAGGACGCATCCATATGTTGTCTACAAGAGACCCATTTTGAACCTAAAGATACACCCAGACTGAAAGTGAAGGGATGGAGAAGCATCTTTCATGCCAATGGGCCTCAAAAGAAGGCCGGGATAGCGATTCTCATATCAGACAAATTAGATTTTAAACTAAAGACTGTAGTCAGAGATACAGAAGGACACTACATAATTCTTTTTTTTTTAAAGATTTTATTTGACAGACAGAGATCACAAGTAGGCAGAGAAGCAAGCAGAGAGGAGGAAGCAGGCTCCCCGCTGAGCAGAGAGCCCAATGCGGGGCTCGATCCCAGGACCCTGGGATCATGACCTGAGCAGAAAGCAGAGGCTTTAACCCACTGAGCCACCCAGGCGCCCCAACACTACATAATTCTTAAAGGGACTATCCACCAAGATGATCTAACAATTATAAATATCTATGCCCCCAATATGGGAGCAGCCAATTACATAAGAAAACTGTTAATCAAAATAAAGAGTCATATTGATAATGAATACATTAATAGTAGGAGATCTTAACACGCCTCTCTCAGAAATAGATCATCGAAGCAGAAAATCAATAAAGAAACAAGAGCATTGAATGACACACTGGACCAGATGGACCTCATAGATATATACAGAACATTCCACCCTAAAACAACAAAATACTCATTCTTCTCAAGTGCACATGGAACCTTCTCCAGAAGAGACCACGTTCTGGGTCACAAATCAGGACTCAACCAATACCAAAAGACTGAGATTATTTCCTGCATATTCTCAGATCACAATGCTTTGAAACTGGAGCTCAATCACAAGGAAAAGTTCGGAAGAAACTCAAACACCTAGAAGCTAAAGGCCACTTTGCTTAAGAATGCTTGGATCAACCAGGAGATCAAAGAAGAACTGAAACAATTCATGGAAACTAATGAGAATGAAGACAGTTCGGTCCAAAACCTATGGGATACAGCAAAGGCGGTCCCAAGGGGAAATACATAGCCATCCAAGCCTTCCTCAAAAAAATTGAAAAATCCAGAACACAGCAGCTGTCTCTATACCTTAAAGAACTGGAGAATCAACAACAAATCAAACCAACTCCACACATAAGAAGGGAAATAAGATTAGAGCTGAGATCAATGAGGTAGAAACCAGAGATACAGTAGAACGTATCAATGAAACTAGAAGTTGGTTTTTTGAAGAATCAATAAGATCGATAAACCATTGGCTACACTAATCCAAAAGTAAAGAGAGAAAGCCCAAATTCATAAAATTATGAATGAAAAGGGAGAGATCACAACTAACACCAACGAAGTAGAAGCAATCATCAGAAGTTATTATCAACAGTTATATGACAATAAGCTAAGCAACCTAGATGAAATGGATGCATTCCTGGAAAACTGTAAACTCCCAAAATTGAACCAGGAAGAAATCAACAACCTAAATAGACCGATATCTAGGAACGAGATTGAAGCAGTGATCAAACACCTCCCAAAAAACAAGAGCCCAGGACCTGACGGATTCCCTAGGGAATTCTACCAAACTTTCAAAGAAGAAATAACACCTATTCTCCTGAAGCTGTTTCAAAAAATTGAAGCAGAAGGAAAACTTCCAGACTCTATGAAGCCAGCATTACCTTGATCCCCAAACCAGGCAAAGACCCTACCAAAAAGGAGAATTTCAGACCAATATCACTGATGAATATGGATGCTAAGATTCTCAACAAGATCCTAGCAAACAGGATCCAACAGCACATTAAAAAGATTATCCACCATGACCAGGTGGGATTCATTCCTGGGCTACAAGGATGGTTCAACATTCGCAAATCAATCAATGTGATAGAACAAATCAATAAAAGAAGAGAGAAGAACCACATGGTCCTCTCAATTGATGCAGAAAAAGCATTTGACAAAATCCAGCATCCGCTCCTGATTAAAATGCTTCAAAGTATCGGGATAGAGGGAACATTCCTGAACTTCATCAAGTCTATCTATGAAAAACCCACAGCAAATATCATCCTCAATGGGAAAAAGCTTGCAGCCTTCCCGTTGAGATCAGGAACACGACAAGGATGCTCACTCTCACCACTCTTGTTCAACATAGTATTAGAAGTCCTAGCAACAGCAATCAGACAACAAAGAGAAATAAAAGGTATCCAAATTGGCAATGAAGAAGTCAAACTCTCTCTCTTCGTAGATGACATGATTCTTTATATGGAAAACCCAAAAGACTCCACCCCCAAACTACTAGAACTCATACAGCAATTCAGTAATGTGGCAGGATACAAAGTCAATGTATAGAAATCAGTGGCTTTTTTATACACTAACAATGAAAATACAGAAAGGGAAATTAGAGAATCTATTCCATTTACTATAGCACCAAGAACCATAAGATACCTGGGAATAAACCTAAACAAAGAGGTAAAGTAACTGTACTCGAGGAACTACAGAACACTCATGAAAGAAATTGAAGAAGACACAAAAAGATGGAAGACCATTCCATGCTCTTGGATCAGAAGAATAAACATTGTTAAAATGTCCATACTGTCTAGAGCAATCTATACTTTTAATGCCATTCCAATCAAAATTCTACCGGTATTCTTCAAAGAGCAGGAGCAAATAATCCAAAAATTTGTATGGAACCAGAAGAGACCCCGAATTGCTAAGGAAATGTTGGAAAAACAAAAATAAAACTGGGGGCATCACGTTACCTGATTTCAAGCTTTACTACAAAGCTGTGATCACCAAGACAGCATGGTACTGGCATAAAAACAGACACATAGACCAGTGGAACAGAATAGAGAGCCCAGATATGGACCCTCAAATCTATGGTCAGTTAATCTTCGACAAAACAGGAAAAAATATACAGTGGAAAAAAAGACAGTCTCTTCAATAAATGGTGCTGGGAAAACTGGGCAGCTATATGTAGAAGAATGAAACTCGACCATTCTCTTACACCGTACACAATGATAAACTCAAAATGGACCTCAATGTGAGACCTCAATGTGAGACAGGAATCCATCAGAATCATAGAGGAGAACATAGGCAGTAATCTCTTCGATATCAGCCACAGCAACTTCTTTCAAGATATGTCTCCAAAGGCAAAGGAAACAAAAGTGAAAATGAACTTTTGAGACTTCATCAAGATCAAAAGCTTCTGCACAGCAAAGGAAACAGTCAACAAAACAAAGAGGCAACCAACAGAATGGGAGAAGATATTTGCAAATGACAGTACAGATGAAAGGCTGATATCCAGGATCTATAAAGAACTCCTCAAACTCAACACACACAAAACAGATAATCACATCAAAAAATGGGCAGAAGATATGAACAGACACTTCTCCAATGAAGACATACAAATGGCTATCAGACGCATGAAAAAATGTTCATCATCACTAGCCATCAGGAAGATTCAAATTAAAACCACATTGAGATACCACCTTACACCAGTTAGAAGAGCCAAAATTAGCAAGACAGGAACAATGTGTGTTGGAGGGGATGTGGAGAAAGGGGAACCCTCTTACACTGTTGGTGGGAATGCAAGTTGGTGCAGCCACTTTGCAGAATAGTGTGGAGATTCCTCAAGAAATTAAAAATAGAGCTTCCCTATGACCCTGCCATTGCACTACTGGGTATTTACCCCAAAGATACAGATGGAGTGACAAGAAGGGCCATCTGGGCAGCAATGGCCATGGTCGCCAAACTGTGGAAAGAGCCAAGATGCCCTTCAACGGACGAATGGATAAGGAAGATGTGGTCTATATACACTATGGAGTATTATGCCTCCATCAGAAAGGATGAATACCCAACTTTTGTATCAACATGGACGGGACTGGAAAAGATTATGCTGAGTGAAATAAGTCAAGCAGAGAGAGTCAATTATCATATGGTTTCACTTCTTTGTGGAGCATAACAAATAACATGGAG
>NW_019154094.1:9084337-9085137 GCF_002288905.1 Enhydra lutris kenyoni | reverse complement strand
GACAAGGGGAGATGGAGAGGAGAAGGGAGTTGAGGGAAATTGGAAGGAGAGGTGAACCATGAGAGACTATGGACTCTGAAAAACAACCTGAGGGTTTTGAAGGGGCGGGGGGTGGGAGGTGGAGGGATACAGGTGGTGGGTATTGTAGAGGGCACGGATTGCATGGAGCACTGGGTGTGGTGCAAAAATAATGAATACTGTTACGCTGAAAAAAAAAAAGAAAAGAAAAGAAAAAAAAAAAAGACTTAGTTATTGTCTGTGTTTTCTTTTGAAACTATGGCCACTTCAACAACACATCATATTATATTTGCTTCTTCTTTGTCCTTGCCTCATTTCCTATTTCCCTTTATTTTTGCTGCCCCTGAATTATACTCTACAATAAAGCATTAGCATATAAAAATATATATATAGGCCTAAATGACCAATATGGCTTAAAAACAGAAAGACTTTGGAAAATTTTTTCCATTTAAGTAAGCTATATCTTTAAATCAAGTCACTGTGATCATCATTATTCTACAGAATATTCTATAGAATATTCTACAGAATATGTAAAGTCTGACCATCTATTGAGAGATGGTACAGGAAGTGTACATTTAACTATTTTACAGACTGGGGTTATATCAATGCACAAAACAATTTTTTTAATCATTTATTTTAATTTATTTTCAGCATAACAGTATTCATTGTTTTTGTACCACACCCAGTGCTCCATGCAATCCGTGCCCTCTCTAATACCCACCACCTGGTTCCCCCAACCTCCCACCCCCCCACCTCTTCAAACCCTTCAGATTGTTTTTCAG
>NW_019154094.1:9083913-9084237 GCF_002288905.1 Enhydra lutris kenyoni | reverse complement strand
CATAGTCTCTCATTGTTCACCTCCCCTTCCAATTTCCCCCAACTCCTGAACTTTTTGATACATACACCTGTGTTTTTCTTTTGCATTTCTATTTTTTGAAATTTTTTAAAATTTTAGTTTAGTTTAGTCTAGTTTATTCCTTTTTATTTTTATTTTCTAATATTCATATAGAGTTAAACTTCAAAGTAATCCTCTTTCCCCAATCAATACTACCCCTATAGGTAAACCAATTTTTAATCCCCCTTTCGCCTAGGAAAGTTGAGTCCTTTAACAAAGATATCAAGATACATCCAGGAAGAATCAAAACAACCTTCCTCGCCCACA
>NW_019154094.1:9083082-9083813 GCF_002288905.1 Enhydra lutris kenyoni | reverse complement strand
TTTAGTTTAGTCTAGTTTATTCCTTTTTATTTTTATTTTCTAATATTCATATAGAGTTAAACTTCAAAGTAATCCTCTTTCCCCAATCAATACTACCCCTATAGGTAAACCAATTTTTAATCCCCCTTTAGCCTAGGAAAGTTGAGTCCTTTAACAAAGATATCAAGATACATCCAGGAAGAATCAAAACAACCTTCCTCGCCCACAATGAGAATATATAACCACTCTCCCATCTTTTTCTTCCACCAGTGTTTCTGTGTTTTTGTGTTTGTCCTGATAGTATATAAATCTTACACTTGGGGTTCTTTCTGACAAGGTTCTTCCTTTATTTGCATATATATTTTTTTTCTCTTGTTATATACTTTTATCAGTCTTTTTGTTTGTCTGTTTTTGTTTGTATACCTCATAAATCTTACCTTGGGGCCCATTTGGGCTGAACCTTCTCTTTCATCTTTCCTTTCTTTCCTGTCTCTCCCTCTCTCTTTTTTTTTCTTTTTCTTTCTTTTTTCTCTCATTTGGGTGGGGAATCCTGATTGCTCAGAAGTGTTCCAGGATGCACCCAGACTGCACCACGGTCGATACAACCAGCTACATCTGTTCAGTCATCTTTCACCAAATTACTAGGAGGAGGAATGCCCAACAGAAGAAAAATACAGAGGATGGACCTTCTGCAACAGAGCTAACGGCTATCAACATAGACAATATGTCGGAAAGAGAATTCAGGCTAACAA
>NW_019154094.1:9042784-9082982 GCF_002288905.1 Enhydra lutris kenyoni | reverse complement strand
GTTCCAGTCTAATCTAAATTCTCTCAAAGCTAGGGTAACTGAGACAGAAGATAGAATTAGTGATCTGGAGGACAAACAGATAGAGAGAAATGATCAAGAGGAAGCCTGGAACAAACAGCTTAGAAACCATGAAAACAGAATCAGGGAAATAAATGAAGCCATGAAACGTTCCAACGTCAGAATTATTGGAATCCCTGAAGGGGATGAGAAAGCACAAAACAATTTTTAAAAAATTCCTTCTCTCATGAAGCTTACATCTTGGTAGAAAAAGGAGAGAAAATATTTAACTAAGTAGGTAGAAAATATAGTATCTCAGGGTTAATCAATCATGTCAGGTCCTTACTTGTTCCAAAATTCTGTTTTCATTAGCATGGGTGTAATCATAATTTCTAGTATAGTCATGGTGAGAGAAGGCTTAAGTGTTTGTCATCTATTAAATGTTTTAGTTACCTATCCATTGCTACATAACAAAATACCTTACAACCTGTTGTAAATTAAAAACATGATCTCACAGTTTTTATGGAACAAGAATCTGGGAATGGCTTAGTTGAGTGATTCTGGCTCAGGATCTTTCATAAGGATAACAAGAAATTTATTGACCAGGGCTTCAGTCATCTCAAGACCTGGCTAAAATAAAATGTGCTTCCAAACTCACTAGGTGAGCCTCTGAATATTCTGCCTTGAGATAAAACAAAACAATTAAGCAAAGGGGAAAAATGAGAGAAAGATAAAGCAAGAAAAAGAATCTTAATTATACAGAACAATTTGATGGTTACCAGAGCAGTGAGGGAATTGAGGGATAGGCTAGATAGGTAATGGGGATTAAGGAATGCATTTGTTATGATGAGCACAGGGTGATTATTTATGGAAGTGATGAATTATTAAATTGTATATCTGAAACCAATATAATACTGTATGTTAATTAACTGGCATTAAAATAAAAACTTAAAAAAGAAATATGACAGCTAGCTTCCCCCAAAGTGATCCAAGAGACAGAGACAGATAGATAGGAAGAAAGACAGAGAGAACCCAAGATGGAAATTTTAATCTTTCTAAAATCTAATCTCAGAAGTGATCACTTATGTTGTATTCAATTCATTACAAGCAAGTCATTTATGTCCAGCCCAAACTCAAGTGGAGATTTCACAAGCATGGGAATACCGAAAGATGGGGCAAGGATCACAGGGGGACATTTTAGAGGCTACCTACCAAAACCACCTTTGCCAGATATTTATATATTTAAAATTTCTTGGGACACCTGGGTGGCTCCATCAGTTAAGCTTCTGCCTTTGGCTCAGGTCATGATCCCAGGGTCTTGGGATTGAGTCCCACATTGGGCTCCTTGCCCAGTGGGGAATCCACTTCTCCCTCTGCCTCCTGTTCTCCCTGCTTGTTCTCTCTCTCTCTGACAAATAAATAAATAAAATCTTTAAAAAAATAAAATAAAATTTCTTGATCTTTAGGAAGGTAGGCTATTTTTACATGAAACATGTTAATTTTTTGTAATACTCTAACAGCTAGTAGAGTCAAAAATTAAGAAGTAGTTTCAGGGGGGAGGAGTCAAGATGGCGGAGAAGTAGCAGGCTGAGACTACTTCAGGTAGCGGGAGATCAGCTAGATAGCTTATCTAAAGATTGCAAACACCTACAAATCCAACGGGAGATCGAAGAGAAGAAGAACAGCAACTCTAGAAACAGAAAATCAACCACTTTCGGAAAGGTAGGACTGGCGGAGAAGTGAATCCAAAGCGACGGGAAGATAGACCGCGGGGGGAGGGGCCGGCTCCCGGCAAGCGGCGGAGCAATGGAGCACAAAATCGGGACTTTTAAAAGTCTGTTCCGCTGAGGGACATCGCTCCAGAGGCTTAACCGGGGTGAAGCCCACGCGGGGTCAGCGTGGCCCAAGGTCCCGCAGGGTCACAGAAGGATCGGGGGTGTCTGAGTGTCGCAGAGCTTACAGGTATTAGAAAGGGGAAGCCGGCTACAGAGACAGAGCTGAGGAGTAAGCTCTAACCTCGGGGTTACCTTGAACCGGTCGTAGGCTTGGTCCGCTCGAAAAAGGCATGGAAGATATTAGAGAAACCCTCTCCGGAGAGATAAAAGCCCTTTCTGGAGAAATAAAAGAACTAAAATCTAACCAAGTTGAAATAAAAAAAGCTATTAATGAGGTGCATTCAAAAATGGAGGCTCTCACTGCTAGGATAAATGAGGCAGAAGAAAGAATTAGCGATATAGAAGACCAAATGACAGAGAATAAAGAAGCTGAGCAAAAGAGGACAAACAGCTACTGGACCATGAGGGGAGAATTCGAGAGATAAGTGACACCATAAGACGAAACAACATTAGAATAATTGGGATTCCAGAAGAAGAGGAACAGAGAGGGGAGCAGAAGGTATATTGGAGAGAATTATTGGAGAGAATTTCCCCAATATGGCAAAGGGAACAAGCATCAAAATCCAGGAGGTTCAGAGAACCCCCCTCAAAATCAATAAGAATAGGTCCACACCCCGTTCACCTAATAGTAAAATTTACAAGTCTTAGTGACAAAGAGAAGATCCTGAAAGCAGCCCGGGAAAAGAAGTCTGTAACATACAATGGTAAAAATATTAGATTGGCAGCAGACTTATCCACAGAGACCTGGCAGGCCAGAAAGAGCTGGCATGATATATTCAGAGTACTAAACGAGAAAAACATGCAGCCAAGAATACTATATCCAGCTAGGCTATCATTGAAAATAGAAGGAGAGATTAAAAGCTTCCAGGACAAACAAAAACTGAAAGAATTTGCAAATACCAAACCAGCTCTACAGGAAATATTGAAAGGGGTCCTCTAAGCAAAGAGAGACCCTAAAAGTAGTAGATCAGAAAGAAACAGAGACAATATACAATAACAGTCACCTTACAGGCAATACAATGGCACTAAATTCATATCTCTCAATACTTACCCTGAATGTTAATGGGCTAAATGCCCCAATCAAAAGACACAGGGTATCAGAATGGATAAAAAAACAAAACCCATCTATATGTTGCCTACAAGAAACTCATCTTAAACCTGAAGACACCTCCAGATTCAAAGTGAGGGGGTGGAAAAGAATTTACCATGCTAATGGACATCAGAAGAAAGCAGGAGTGGCAATCCTTATATCAGATCAATTAGATTTTAAGCCAAAGACTATAATAAGAGATGAGGAAGGACACTATATCATACTCAAAGGAACTGTCCAACAAGAAGATCTAACAATTTTAAATATCTATGCCGCTAACGTGGGAGCAGCCAACTATATAAACCAATTAATAACAAAATCAAAGAAACATATCGACAATAACACAATAATAGTAGGGGACTTTAACACTCCCCTCACTGAAATGGACAGATCATCCAAGCAAAAGATCAACAAGGAAATCAAGGCCTTAAATGACACACTGGACCAGATGGACATCACAGATATATTCAGAACATTTCATCCCAAAGCAACAGAATACACATTCTTCTCTAGTGCGCATGGAACATTCTCCAGAATAGATCACATTCTCGGTCCTAAATCAGGTCTCAACCGTTATCAAAAGATTGGAATCATTCCCTGCATATTTTCAGACCACAATGCTCTGAAGCTAGAACTCAATCACAAGAGGAAATTTGGAAAGAACCCAAATACATGGAGACTAAACAGCATCCTTCTAAAGAATGAATGGGTCAACCAGGAAATTAAAGGAGAGTTGAAAAAATTCATGGAAACAAATGATAATGAAAACACAACGGTTCAAAATCTGTGGGACACGACAAAGGCAGTCCTGAGAGGAAAATATATAGCGGTACAAGCCTTTCTCAAGAAACAAGAAAGGTCTCAGGTACACAACCTAACCCTACACCTAAAAGAGCTAGAGAAAGAACAAGAAAGAAAGCCTAAACCCAGCAGGAGAAGAGAAATCATAAAGATCAGAGCAGAAATCAATGAAATAGAAACCAAAAAAACAATAGAACAAATCAACGAAACTAGGAGCTGGTTCTTTGAAAGAATTAATAAGATCGATAAACCCCTGGCCAGACTTATCAAAAAGAAAAGAGAAAGGACCCAAATAAATAAAATCATGAATGAAAGAGGAGAGATCACAACTAACACCAAAGAAATACAGACAATTATAGGAACATACTATGAGCAACTCTACGCCAACAAATTTGACAATCTGGAAGAAATGGATGCATTCCTAGAGAAATATAAACTACCACAACTGAACCAGGAAGAAATAGAAAGCCTCAACAGACCCATAACCAGTAAGGAGATTGAAACAGTCATCAAAAATCTCCAAACAAACAAAAGCCCAGGGCCAGATGGCTTCCTGGGGGAATTCTACCAAACATTTAAAGAAGAACTAATTCCTATTCTCCTGAAACTGTTCCAAAAAATAGAAATGGAAGGAAA
Source organism: Enhydra lutris kenyoni (assembly GCF_002288905.1). Classification (NCBI taxonomy): domain Eukaryota; kingdom Metazoa; phylum Chordata; class Mammalia; order Carnivora; family Mustelidae; genus Enhydra; species Enhydra lutris. Next base: position 9,078,563 of record NW_019154094.1, on the reverse strand, counting down.
ACTTCCAAACTCATTTTATGAGGCCAGCATCACCTTGATCCCAAAACCAGACAAGGATCCCATCAAAAAAGAGAACTACAGGCCAATATCCTTGATGAACACAGATGCAAAAATTCTCGCCAAAATACTAGCCAATAGGATTCAACAGTACATTAAAAGGATTATTCACCACGACCAAGTGGGATTTATTCCAGGGCTGCAAGGTTGGTTCAACATCCGAAAATCAATCAATGTGATACAACACATTAATAAAAGAAAGAACAAGAACCATATGATACTCTCCATAGATGCTGAAAAAGCATTTGACAAAGTACAGCATCCCTTCCTGATCAAAACTCTTCAAAGTGTAGGGATAGAGGGCACCTACCTCAATATTATCAAAGCCATCTATGAAAAACCCACGGCAAATATCATTCTCAATGGAGAAAAAATGAAAGCTTTTCCGCTAAGGTCAGGAACACGGCAGGGATGTCCGTTATCACCACTGCTATTCAACATAGTACTAGAAGTCCTAGCCTCAGCAATCAGACAACAAAAGGAAATTAAAGGCATCCAAATTGGCAAAGAAGAAGTCACACTATCACTCTTCGCAGATGATATGATAGTATATGTGGAAAACCCAAAAGACTCCACTCCAAAACTGCTAGAACTTGTACAGGAATTCAGTAAAGTGTCAGGATATAAAATCAATGCCCAGAAATCAGTTGCATTTCTCTACACCAACAACAAGACAGAAGAAAGAGAAATTAAGGAGTCCATCCCATTTACAATTGCACCCAAAATTATAAGATACCTAGGAATAAACCTAACCAAAGAGACTAAGAATCTATACACAGAAAACTATAAAGTACTCATGAAAGAAATTGAGGAAGACACAAAGAAATGGAAAAATGTTCCATGCTCCTGGATTGGAAGAATAAATATTGTGAAAATGTCTATGCTACCTAAAGCAATCTACACATTTAATGCAATTCCTATCAAAGTACCATCCATTTTTTTCAAAGAAATGGAACAAATAATCCTAAAATTTATATGGAACCAGAAAAGACCTCGAATAGCCAAAGCAATATTGAAAAAGAAAGCCAAAGTTGGTGGCATCACAATTCCGGACTTCAAGCTCTATTACAAAGCTGTCATCATCAAGACAGCATGGTACTGGCACAAAAACAGACACATAGATCAATGGAACAGAATAGAGAGCCCAGAAATAGACCCTCAACTCTATGGTCAACTCATCTTCGACAAAGCAGGAAAGAATATCCAATGGAAAAAAGACAGCCTCTTCAACAAATGGAGTTGGGAAAATTGGACAGCCACATGCAGAAAAATGAAATTGGATCATTTCCTTACACCACACACGAAAATAGACTCAAAATGGATGAAGGATCTCAATGTGAGAAAGGAATCCATCAAAATCCTTGAGGAGAACACAGGCAGCAACCTCTTCGACCTCAACCGCAGCAACATCTTCCTAGGAACATCGCCAAAGGCAAGGGAAGCAAGGGCAAAAATGAACTATTGGGATTTTATCAAGATCAAAAGCTTTTGCACAGCAAAGGAAACAGTTAACAAAACCAAAAGACAACTGACAGAATGGGAGAAGATATTTGCAAACGACATATCGGATAAAGGGCTAGTGTCCAAAATCTATAAAGAACTTAGCAAACTCAACACCCAAAGAACAAATAATCCAATCAAGAAATGGGCAAAGGACATGAACAGACATTTCTGCAAAGAAGACATCCAGATGGCCAACAGACACATGAAAAAGTGCTCCATATCACTCGGCATCAGGGAAATACAAATCAAAACCACAATGAGATACCACCTCACACCAGTCAGAATGGCTAAAATTAACAAGTCAGGAAATGACAGATGCTGGCGAGGATGCGGAGAAAGGGGAACCCTCCTACACTGTTGGTGGGAATGCAAGCTGGTGCAACCACTCTGGAAAACAGCATGGAGGTTCCTCAAAATGTTGAAAATAGAACTACCCTATGACCCAGCAATTGCACTGCTGGGTATTTACCCTAAAGATACAAACGTAGTGATCCGAAGGGGCACGTGCACCCGAATGTTTATAGCAACAACGTCTACAATAGCCAAAGTATGGAAAGAACCTAGATGTCCATCAACAGACGAATGGATAAAGAAGGTGTGGTATATATACACAATGGAATACTATGCAGCCATCAAAAGAAATGAAATCTTGCCATTTGCAACGATGTGGATGGAACTAGAGGGTATCATGCTTAGCGAAATAAGTCAATCGGAGAAAGACAACTATCATATGATTTCCCTGATATGAGGGAGAGGAGATGCAACATGGGGGGTTAAGGGGGTAGGAGAAGAGTAAATGAAACAAGATGGGATTGGGAGGGAGACAAACCATAAGTGACTCTTAATCTCACAAAACAAACTGAGGGTTAATGGGGGGAGGGGGGTTGGGGGGGTGGGATTATGGACATTGGGGAGGGTATGTGCTATGATGAGTGCTGTGAAGTGTGTAAACCTGGTGATTCACAGACCTGTACCCCTGGGGATAAAAATATATGTTTATAAAAAATAAAATTAAAAAAAAAAAAAAGAAGTAGTTTCAGTAAGACCTACCACACATAAATTCTTAAGGTGCATGTAGATATCCAGGATCTATAAAAAACTCCTCAAACTCAACACACACAAAAAAGATAATCATATCAAAAAATGGGCAGAAGATATGAACAGACACTTCTCCAATGAAGACATACAAATGGCTATCAGACACATGAAAAAATGTTCGTCATCACTAGCCATCAGGGAGATTCAAATTAAAACCACATTGAGAGGACATGGGGAGTTAGGAGAAGGGAGTTGGGGGAAATTGGAAGGGGAGGTGAACAATGAGAGACTATGGACTCTGAAAAACAATCTGAAGGGTTTGAAGAGGTGGGGGGGGTGGGAGGTTGAGGGAACCAGGTGGTGGGTATTAGAGAGGGCACAGATTGCATGGAGCACTGGGTGTGGTACAAAAACAATGAATACTGTTATGCTGAAAATAAATTAAAAAAATGATTAATTAAAAAACAAAACAAAACAAAAACAAAAACCACATTGAGATACCACCTTAACACCAGTTAGAATGGCCAAAATTAGCAAGACAGGAAACAACATGTGTTGGAGAGGATGTGGAGAAAGGGGAACCCTCTTATCTGTTGGTGGGAATGCATGTTGGTGCAGCCACTTTGGAAAACAGTGTGGGGATTCCTCAAGAAATTAAAAATAGAGCTTCCTTTGCAACCTTGTGAATTGTTCTGTTAATGGGAAACTGTATTTATAAATGTGTCTTACATGTTTTAAGATTTAACCAATAAAAAAAAGAAAATGTGGAAGATAGAGATTCTAGACTTTCACTTATAAAGAAACCCTGTCTCTTATGTTTTGATATCTGACCCTCTGCTCCCATTCCCAACTAATCTATAGATTAGAGTATAATAATATATTACTTAGATTGAACACATAGTTTTCTGCTAAAACAGATAAGTGACCCTTTAAGAAATGTAAAAAGCCACTAAGATCTATTTGAGGTTTTCTTCTCATTTTCTTTTTATTACTGTTTTTTTAATGACTCCATAGAAAAATTCAAAACACTGAAGAGAGCTATGGAGAAACTCTGGATGTCTGAAATATTATTTTATGTTGGGAAAAAACCTTCACAAGTTTGTCTCTTATATTTCTAGACCAATGCTATATGATCTTGTAATTCTACTCCCACATATATACCAAAAATAAATGAAAAGACATATACATAATATATGTACATGACATTCATGACTCTTATTAGCAATGGTTCTGCAGAGAAACAGAACCAACAGGGTGTGTAAATATATGAAGAAAGACTTACTATAAGGAATTGGCTCACACAATTATGGAGTCTGAAAAGTCTCAAAATCTGCAGTCAACAAGCTGGGGGACTCAAGAGAGTTGATGGTACAATTTGAGTCCAAAAGTAGGAAAAGACCAGTGTCCTAGTTGCAACGAGGCAGGAGGTTTTCCCCTTACTCATGGAAGGGTCAGTCTTTTGTTCTACTCAGGCCTCATCTAATCAATTGCTTAGATGAGAGCCAACCACATTAGGGAGAGCAATCTGCTTTACACAGTCTATAAAGTCAACTGTTAATCTCATTCAAAACACCCTCACAGACACACATAGAATAATGTTCAACTAAATTATCTGGACATTCTGTGGCCTAATCAGGTTGACACATAAAATTAACCATCACAACTGCCTTATTCATTATAGCCCCAAGTTGGTAACAACCCAAATGTTTACAAACATGTAAACAACTTGTTATATATCTTTACAATGGAATACTGCTCAGGATAAAAAGAAATGCACTGTGTGACATTAGAAAATGGCACAGTATGCTCTTAACAATAGAAGAAAGTGAGGGTTGATGGAGAGAGAGGTTGGGGGGATGGGTTAAGTGGGTGATGGGTATTAAGGAGGGCACTTGTTATGATGAACACTGGCTATTGTAGGTAAGTGATGAATCACTGAATTCTACTCCTGAAACCAATATTGCACTGTATGTTAACCAAATAGAATTTAAATAAAACATTGAATCCCCCCCCCAAAGGAAATGGCACATTAGGAAGTTCCAAGCATTTGTTTTCTCATAGAAATACTGAACAACAAAACAAGCCAAAACTATCAAAACCAACATTGTCAGAACTCTGGAAAACAGTCAAAGGATTACAGAAACTGACTGAATGTTGGACCAAGAAAAATGCAACTTAAAAATGGTAAGAAAGTTTTGTGGTGTTTTTACTTGCCCTTGCCCAAGACACTTTCTAGCATGTCACAGTTCTAAAACAGTGGCAGTCTTAAAGTGGCAGCAGTCTGTTTCAAGTAAGGGACACTGGTCATTGGTTCTAAAGGGAGCAGAGCAGACTTTACTCAGAAATAACTGTGTGTTCTTTTTTTCCATATAAAAACTTGTATATTAATATTTATAGCAGCATTGTTTACAGTAGCCAAAAAAGTTTGAATAAGCCATTGCTCATTAACAGATGAATAGATAAACATAATGTGATATAGAGGTACCTGGCTGACTCAGTTGGTAGAGCTTGTAATTCTTGATCTTAGTATTGTGTGTTCAACCCCCACACTGGGTGCAGAGCTTATTTATTTTATTTTTTAAATTTCATTTTTCTCTTCTTTGTAAGATGCTATTTTTCTTTTAATTTTTTAAAAAATTATTATATTCAGTTAGCCAATATACATTGTGTGTGTATGCTCTAACTTGTCTGGAGGATACTTGAAGGGCTGATGGAAGGCACTTGTCTCTCATTAGCTTAATTTGGACACAGATTAAAAAAGCAGATTTTGTTAGAAAATGATATAAGGTTGGGGCATGTGGATGATCCTGGGGTCCTGAGATAGAGTCCTGCATCAGGCTCTCTGCTCAGTGAGGAGCCTGCTTCTCCCTCTCCCACCAACCCCCTGCTTGTGTTCCCTCTCTTGCTGTGTCTCTGTCAAATAAACAAGTAAAATCTATTTTTAAAAATGATACAAGATGAAACTAACACACCATAGACACTTGGGACCAAAAATTATGGTTCAAGACATATAATAGATAACTTAAGTCTGGAAAGAAAATATGGGAGAGGTATTTTTGAAATTATGATATTCAAAAGTACTCATGCTAAGAGAAGACCAGAGAAGACCCTCAGCTTTTACCTTGGGCTGATTCCTAGGCTCAATGTAAGCCTAGCTAAGTTTTAAAGAAACACCCAGCACAGAATCAATATGGAAAAACCAGAAAAGGTGTTTGGTTTTTTGGTGTGCTATTTTATTGCCATTTTACAACTAGCATTCGAAGAAATCTCTCTCAAAATCACAGTTGCACCATACTAAAGGAATAGCAACTTCAGCGACCACACATGGCAAGGAATATAGTTTGTTTTTGTTTGGTTGGTTGGTTGGTTTTGTTTTGTTTTAAGATTGGAAAAGTCAAGAGACTTTAATGTTTAACCCAAGTTACTAGGACAATACAATTGCCATTTAGCAAGATGGGGGAGACCACAGTGGAGGATAGGGTGTAAGAGTTTGTTTCGTACATGCTCAGTTTCAGATTTTTATTAGACATCTAAGTGAAGATGTTAGATAGTGTATATCTGGGTCTGGAATACTAGGAAAATGTCTGGCTAGAGATATAAATTTGTGAGTCATTAGTACAAAGATCAGTATTTAAAGCCACAAAATTGAAAAAAACCTAAGATATAAGGAGAAGCTGGAGGAATGACCCTCCGGTGCTCCAAGTTTAGAGATCAGAGGTTGTCTACTTCACAGTACATAACTGGGTTTCTATTTGGAGAAATGCCTGCTATAAACCCCTGAATGAAAGCAAGAGCTGGCTACTATCTCCTGCCCTTGACAGTCTACCATATGAGTCTCCATCATAGACAGCAGCCCAGCATCTAGACCTAACTCTTCCCCATGAATGAATACATAAAGTATAAGAAAAAAACACCACAGAACTCTATTGCAATGGCTATGCCACAGATTGAAAAGGGTATGTGGAGAAATCATAACCTCATAAACTGCTGGTGGGAATATAAAATGGTGCAGCTATGTTGGAAAACAGTTTTGTAATTCCTCACAATGTTGAAAATAGAATTACCATATGACCCAGAAATTCCATTTGTAGGTGTACAACCAAAAGAAAGGAATACATATGTCCATGCAAAATCTTGTACATGAAAGTTGATAGCAGCATAATTCATTCTTGTCAAAAAGTGGAAATAACCCAATGTCTATCAATATTTGAACAGATAAACCAAATGTGGTATATCTACACAATGGGATATTAGTTGGCCATAAAAAGGAATGAAGTAATGACATATGCCTCAATATAAATGAACTTTGAAACCCTGTAAAGCAGAAGAAGCCAGACAAAAAAGTCAAATATTGTATGGTTCCATGGGATTTTTGTCGGGAGGGTAATAAAGTAGTATGATATTAGTGATGATGGCTGTACAACTTTGTGAATAGTACGATATTAGTGATGATGGCTGTATAACTTTGTGAATACCCTAAAAGACACTGTATCATATACTTTTTAAAAGTGGCTTCAAAGCAGTAAAATTGGGGTGCCTGGGTGTCTCAGTCCATTGAGCATCTGCCTTCAGCTCAGGTCATGATCCCAGGGTTCTGGGATCAAGCCCTACACTGGGATCCCTGCCTGGTAGGGAGCTGGCTTTTCTTTCTCCCTCTGCCTGCAACTCCCCTTGCCTGTGCACACACATTCTCTCTCTCTCTTTCTCTCTGTCAAATAAATAAATACAATCTTTTTTAAAAAAAAAAAAGCAATAAAACTAAGTGTATCTATAAAAATCAGTCAAGGGATTCACAAAATATAAAAATGTAAAGTATGACACCATATATCTAAAACATGGTAGAAGGGTAAAACTTTAGCTTTTAGAATGGGTTCAAACTTAAGCAATCATCAATGTAACATAGACTGCTATATGCATAACATAAGATGGCATATAACCACAAATAAAAAACCAGGAATAAATAAGCACAAAACAGAAAGGACTCCAAGTATATCACTAAAGAAAGCCAGCAAAACATGAGAGAACAGAATAAAAGAAGAAAGGAACAGAGAAAAACTATGAAACAACCATAAAACAGTGAACAAAATGGTAATAAATACATACCTAGAAAGAATTATTTTGAGTGTAAATTATCTAAACACTCCAATCAAGAAATACAGGGTGACAGAAAGGGAAAAATGCAAGGCTTGTCTACATGCTGCCTATAAGAGACTCATTTAGACCTAAAGACATATAGATTGAAAGTGAAAGGATGGAAAGCATTTATCATGCAAATGAAGTAAAAAGAAAGCTGGGGTAGCAATACCTATATCAGACAAAATAAATTTTAAAATAAAGACTGTAACAAGAAATAAAGAAGGGCACTAAGTAATCATATAGGGAACAATCCAACAAGAACATATAACAATTGTAAATCTTTATGCACTCAACATAAGAGGACCGAAATGCAGCCAATAACAAACATAAAAGAAATAATCAGTGTAATACAATAATAGTAGGGCACTTTAACACCCCACTTATACCAATGGATTAAATCATCCAAACAGAAAATCAGCAAGGAACAATGACTTTGAATGACACATTGGAGAAGGATCTAACAGATATATTCAAAATATTCCATCCTAAAGCAGTGGACTACACATTTCTTTACAAGTACACATGGAATGTTTTCCAAACAGATCACATGTTAGGCTACAAAACAAGTCTAAACAAATTAAAAAAGACTGAAGTCATACCATACCTTCTTTCTGATGCTATGAAACTAGAAATCAACCACAGGAAAAAATCTGAGAAGACCACAAACACATGGAGGTTAAATAAGATGCTAGTAAACAATGAATGAGTCAACTGAGAAATCAAAGAGGAAATTAAAAAATACACGAAGACAAATGAAAATGAAAACACAACAGTTCAAAATCTTGAGGATGCAGCAAAAGCTGTTCTAATAAGGAGGTTTATAGCAATACAGGCTTACCTCAAGAAGTAAGAAAAATTTCAAGTAAACAACCTTACACTTGAAGGAGCTAGAAAAAGAAGAATAAACAAAACCCCAAACCAGTAGAAAGAAGGAAATAATAAAGATTAGAGCAGAAATAAATGAAATAGAAAAAAAAGTAATAAATGAAATAGTTCATCTGTTTTGTTTCTGAAATCCTACATGTGAGTGAAATCAAATCGTCTTTCTCTGACTTAATTTTGCTTAGCATAATACCCTCTAGCTCCATCGATGATGTTGCAAATGGCAAGATTTCATTGTTTTTGGTGGTGGAGTAATATTCCACTGTATATAGATACCACATTTCCTTTATCCATTCATCAGTCACTGGACATATGGGCTCTTTCTATAGTTTGGCTATTGTTGATAATGCTGCTACAAACATTAGAATGCATGTGCCCCTTTGAATCTGTATTTTTGTATCTTCTGGGTAAATACCTAGTAGTACAATTGCTCGATTATAGAGTAGTTCTATTTTTAACTTTTTGAGGAACCTCCATATTGTTTTCCAGAGTGGCTACACCAGTTTGCATTCGCAACAGTGTAAGAGGGTTCCCCTTTCTCCACATCCTTACCAACAGCTGTTGTTTCCTGAGTTGTTAATTTTAGCCACTCTGGCAGGTGTGAGGTGGTATCATGGTTTTGATTTGTATTTCCCTGACGACAAGTGATGCTGAGCATCTTTTCATGTGTTGGCCATCTATATGTCATCTTCAGAAAAATGCCTGTTCATGTCTTCTGCCGATTTCTTAATTGGATTATTATTTTTGGGTGTTGAATTTGATACGCTCTTTATAGATTTTAGATACTAACCTTTATCAGAAACAGATGAACATATGGGAAGAGAAAAATAGAGAGGGGGGAAGCAAACCATAAGAAACTCTTAACTACAGAGAACAAACTGAGGGTAGATGGTAGGAGTGGGTGGGGGATGGGCTAAATGCATGATGGTTATTAAGGAAGACATTTGTTGTGAAGAGCACTGGGTGTTATATGTAAGTGATAAATCACTAAATTCTACATCTGAAACCAGCTTCACCATATATGTTAACTAGTTAGAATTTAAATAAAAACTTGAAAAGAAAAAAGCAATAATTAAAAAGAAGACATAAATAAAATAGAAACTTAAAAAAAAACAATAGAACAGATCAATGAATCCAGGAAATGTTTCTTTGAAAAGATCAACATGATAAATCTTTATCCAGACTCAACAAAAAGAAGATAGAGGACTCAAATAAACAAAATCAGAAATGAAAGAGGTCAACCAATCCCACAGAAAAAACTGACACCACAGAAATTATAAGAGATTATGAAAAATTATATGCCAACAAATTGAGGAATCTTGAAGGAATGGATAAATTCCTAGAAGCATATAGTCCCCAAAACTTAATCAGGAAGAAACTGAAAATTTGAACAGACCAATTACCAACAATGAAATTGCATCAATAACCAAAAACTCCTAACAAACAAAAACCAGGACCACATGGCTTCATAGATGAATTGTCCCAAACATTTAAAGAGTTAATACCTCTTCTCAAAACTATTCAAAAAACAGAAGAAGAAGGGAAGTTTCCAAATTCTGAGCCCAGAATTACCCTGATACCAAAGCCAGATAAAGACACTACAAGAAAAGAGAACTACAGGCAATTATCTCTAATGAACACAGATGCAAAAATCTTCGACAAAATATTAGCAAACTGAATCCAATGATATGTAAAAAAAAATCATTCATCACAACCAAATGGGATTTATTCCCAAGATGCAAGAGTGGTTCGATATTCACAATCAATGTCATATACCACATCAACAAGAATAAGGACAAAAACCATAGGATCATTTCAACAGATAGAGAAAACCATTTGAGAAAGTAAAATTCATGATAAAAAGTCTTCAACAAAGTAGGTTTAGAGAGAACATACCTCAACATAATAAAGCCCTCATATGAAAAACGCATAGCTAACGTCATACTCAATGGGGGAAAACTGAGAGCTTTTCCCCTAAGATCAGGAACAAGACAAAAAGGTTCACTCTCACCACTTTTATTCAACCTAGTACTGGAAGTCCAAGCCACAGCAATTAGACAACAAAAAGAAATAAAAGGCATCCAAATGGTAAGGAAGAAGTCAAACCTTCACTATATATGGATGATATGATACTATAAATAGAGACCTCTAAAGACACTATCAAAAAAACTACTAAAACTGATAAATAAATTCAGTAAGGTCACAGGATATAAAATCAATATATGGAAATATGTTACATTTCTATATACTAATGATGGAGTAGCAGAGAGAGAAATTAAGAAAATAGTTCCATTTATAATCCCACCAAGAATAATAAAATACTTAGGAGTAAACTTAATCAAGAAAGTGAAAGTCCTATACTCTGAAAACTAAAAATGCTGATGAAAGAAACTGAAGATGACACAAACAGAAAGATATCCATGCTCAGAGATTGGAAGAACAAATATTGTTAAAATGTCCATATTACCCAAAGAAATCTACAAATTAAATGCATCCCTATCAAACTACCAATAGTATTTTTCACAGAACTAGAACAAATAATCCTAAAATTCGCATGGAACCACAAAAGACCCCGAATAGCTACAGCAATCTTGAAAAAGAACAATAAGGAGGTATCAAAATCCCAGATTTCAAGATATACTGCAAAGTTGTAGTAATCAAAACAGTAAGGTACTGGCACAAAAACACACATGGATCAATGGAACAGAATAGGGAGGCCAGAAATAAATTTATGCTTATGCGGTCAATTTATTTATGACAAAAGAAGCAAGAATATATCATGGGAAAAAGAGTCTTCAACAAATTGTGTTGGGAAAGGTGGACAGCAACATGCAAAAAAGTGAAACTGGACCACTTTCTCACACCATATATAAAAATAAACTCAAAATGGATTTAGAGACCTAAATGTGAGACACTTAAAATCCTAGAAGAGAACATAATTTTTCTGATATCAGCCATAACTACATTTGTCTAGCTATGTCTCCCGAGGCAAAGGAAACAAGCAAAACTAAACTATTAGAACAATATCAAAATAAAAAAGCTTCTGCACAATGACAGTACAGACAAAAGGTTGATATGCAGTATCTATAAAGAACTCCTCAAATTCAACACACACAAAACAGATAATCACATCAAAAAATGGGCAGAAGATATGAACAGACACTTCTCCAATGAAGACATACGAATGGCTATCAGACACATGAAAAAATGTTCATCATCACTAGCCATCAGGGAGATTCAAATTAAAACCACATTGAGATACCACATTACACCACTTAGAATGGCCAAAATTAGCAAGACAGGAAACAACGTGTGTTGGAGAGGATGTGGAGAAAGGGGAACCCTCTTCCACTGTTGGTGGGAATGCAAGTTGGTGCAGCCACTTTGGAGAACAGTGTGGAGATTCCTCAGAAATTAAACATAGAGCTTCCCTATGACCCTGCCATTGCACTACTGGGTATTTACCCCAAAGATACAGATGGAGTGACAAGAAGGGCCATCTGTACCCCAATGTTTATAGCAGCAATGGCCACGGTCGCCAAACTATGGGAAGAACCAAGATGCCCTTCAACGGACAGATGGATAAGGAAGATGTGGTCCATATACACTATGGAGTATTATGCCTCCATCAGAAAGGATGAATACCCAACTTTTGTATCAACATGGACGGGACTGGAAGAGATTATGCTGAGTGAAATAAGTCAAGCAGAGAGAGTTAATTATCATATGGTTTCACTTCTTTGTGGAGCATAAGGAATAACATGGAGGACAAGGGGAGTTGGAGAGGAGAAGGGAATTGAGGGAAATTGGAAGGGGAGGTGAACCATGAGAGACTATGGACTCTGAAAAACAACCTGAGGGTCTTGAAGGGGCCGGGGGTGGGAGGTTGGGGGAACAAGGTGGTGGGTATTAGAGAGGGCACGGATTGCATGGAGCACTGGGTGTGGTGCAAAAACAATGAATACTGTTTCGCTGAAAAGAAATAATAAAATAAAATAAAATTAAATTAAATAAAATTTAAAAAGCTTCTGCACAAGCATCTGCACCTACAAAACCAAAATAAACCTACTAAATAGGATATGATATTTACAAATGACTTTACAAGATTCAATAAAGGGTTAGCATCCAAATATAAAAGTATCTTACACAACTCAACACCAAAAAACCCCAAATAATCCAATTAAAAATGTGCAGAAGGGGCGCCTGGGTGACTCAGCGGGTTAAAGTCGCTGCCTTCAGCTCAGGTCATGATCCCAGGGTCCTGGGATGGAGCCCCGCATCGGGCTCTCTGCTCAGCAGGGAGCCTGCTTCCCCCTCTCTCTCTGCCTGACTCTCTGCCTACTTGTGATCTCTGTCAAATAAATAAAAATCTTTTTTAAAAATGTGCAGAAGACATGAACCGATATTTCTCCAAAAAAGACATACAGATGGCCGACAGGTACATGGAAAGATGCTCAACTTCACTTATCATCAGGGAAATACAAATCAAAATGACAATGAAAGATCACTGCACACCTGTCAGAATGGCTAAAATCAACAGGAGAAATGATAAGTGTTTTTGAGGATGTGGAGAAAAAGGAACCCTACTGCACTGTTGGTAGTAATGCAAAGTGGTGCAGCCACTGTGGAAAACAGAAGGAGGTTCCTCAAAGAGTTAAAGATATAATTACCACCTGATCTAGTAACTCCACTACTGGGTATTTACTAAAAAAATATGAAAACACTAATTCAAAAACACAAATGCACATCTGTGTTTATTGCAGCATTATTTACAATAGCAAAATTATGGAAGCAACCCAAGTGTCCATAGATAGGTGAATGGATAAAGGAAATATGAGGTGGGTGTGTATTACTCAACCATAAAAAAGATAAAAGAGTTTTGCCATTTGCAATTACATGGATGGATCTAGAGGGTATAATGCTAAGTGAAATAAGAAAGAGAAAGACAAATACCATATGATCTCACACATATACGGAATTTAAGAAACAAAACAAACGAACAAAGAAAAAAAGAGACAAACAAACAAAAAACAGAATCAAATATAGAGAAGAATAAACTGACGGCTACAGAGGAGAGGTAGAGAAGGGGAATAAGTGAAACAGAGGAAGGGGATTAAGAGTACACTTACTGTAACAAGCACTGAGTAAAGTGTAGTTGTTGAATCACTATATTGAATATCTGAAGCTAAAATAACATTGTATGTTAAAAAATAATAACAGAATTTATAAATTAAAAATAAAATAAATAAAAGGGTGACTTGTGGTATATGAATTATATCTCAATAAATCTTTTTATTTTTTAAAATTTCTTTTCAGTGTTCCAGAATTCATTGTTACACACCACACCCAGTGCTCCATGCAATACATGCCCTCCATAATACCCACCACCAGGCTCACCCAACCCCCTACCCCCTCCCCTCCAAAACCCTCAGTTTGTTTCTCAGAGTCCACAGTCTCTCACGGTTTGTCTCCACCTCCAATTTCCCCCAACTCACTTCTCCTCTCCATCTCCCCTTGTCCTCCATGTTATTCCTTATGCTCCACAAAGAAGTGAAACCATATAATTGACTCTCTCTGCTTGACTTATTTCACTCAGCATAATCTCTTCCAGTCCCGTCCATGTTGCTACAAAAGTTGGGTATTCATCCTTTCTGATGGAGGCATAACACTCCATAGTGTATACGGACCACATCTTCCTTATCCATTCGTCCGTTGAAGGGCATCTTGAACAGACCTTACTATTGGTTATATGAACTTAAAATTCAGTAAAAATTAAATGAGGGGCCTCTGGGTGGCTCAGGCTGTTGAGTGTCAGACTTGATTTTGGCTGGGGTCATGATCTCAGGGTCATGAAATAGGGCCCACATGGGGCTTCATTCTGGGCATGGACCCTGCTTGACATTCTCTCTTTTACCCTCTCTGTATGCCCCTCCCCTCACTCTCTCTCAAAAAAAAATGAGATGAACATTACTTAAGTACAAATTAATGATAACATTTTAAGCCAACATTTTGGGATGACTGTTTCAAGGTTTGAAATGAATCAAAACAATGTCCAAAAGAAAAAAAAATTATATAATCTATTTAAACAAACTCCAGGATGAGCATTTAAATCTATTTCTTATATGAATGATAGTTTTTTGTTTATAAAATAAAGATCTTTAAACTAACTTCTGATTTATTGCTTTCTTTCTTTTCATTATATACACATTTCGTAGGTAATTTATTTTATTTACTTTATTTTTTAATCATTTTTTTTAATTTATTGTCAGCATAACAGTATTCATTGTTTTTGTACCACACCCAGTGCTCCATGCAATCCATGCCTTCTCTAATACCCACCACCTGGTTCCCCCAACCTCCCACCCCCCCACCTCTTCAAACCCTTCAGATTGTTTTTCAGAGTCCATAGTCTCTCATTGTTCACCTCCCCTTCCAATTTCCCCCAATTGCCTTCTCGTAACTCCCCATGTCCTCCATGCTATTTGTTATGTTCCACAAATAAGTGAAACCATATGATAATTGACTCTCTCTAGCTTGACTTATTCTCCTGATTTATTGCTTTCTGTATTATATTTGGGTAATCTGTTTACAAAGAAGTCATAACGTTCAGTTTTGTAAGTTCTTTAGATATTTTGGATACTGACCCTTTAGTTAACTAATCTTTAGTTAACCCTAACTAAATAATAATAAACTAAAAATCTAACTACATATCTAAACTAACTAAAGGGTTAGTATCCAAAATATCAGATATATCATTTGCAAATATATTCTCCCATCCAAAAGGTTGCCTTTTAGTTTTGTTGATTGTTTCCCTTGCTGTGCAGAAACCTTGTATTTTGATGAGTCCCAACGGTTTATTTTTGCTTTTGTTTTCCTTTCCTCAGAGAAATATCTAGTAGAAGTTGGTATGGACCACGTCAAAGAGGTTACTGCCTGTGTTCTTCTCTGGGATTTTAATGGTTTCCTGTCTCACATTCAGATCTTTAGTCCATTTAGAGTTTATTTTTGTATATGGTTTAAGAAAGTGGTCCAGTTTCATTCTTTTGCATGCTGCTGTTCAGTTTAACCAATACCATTTGTTGAAGGTACTGTCTTTTCCATTGGACATTCTTTCCTGCTTTGTCAAAGATTAATTGCTGTTATAGCTGTGGGTTCAATTCTGGGCTTTCTATTCTGCACTTGATCTTAGCCAAAAGGCCGAGAAGCGATGGGCTTTCTATTCTGTTTGTAGGTGATAAATCACTAAATTCTATACCTGAACTAATGTTGTACTGTACATTGACTAGCTGGAATTTAAATAGAAGCTTGGGGAAAAAAAATTTTTTTAAGATTTTATTTATTTATTTGCCA
Organism: Enhydra lutris kenyoni; assembly: GCF_002288905.1. NCBI lineage: Eukaryota > Metazoa > Chordata > Mammalia > Carnivora > Mustelidae > Enhydra > Enhydra lutris. The sequence continues at coordinate 9,062,597 of NW_019154094.1, read as the reverse complement.
GAGAGAGAGAGAGAGAGAGCACAGGCAGGCAGAGTGGCAGCAGAGGCAGAGGGAGAAGCAGGCTCCTGCCGAGCAAGGAGCCCGATGCTGGACTCGATCCCAGGACGCCAGGATCATGACCTGACCTAAGGTAGCCGCTTAACCAACTGAGCCACCCAGGCATCCCGGGAAAATTTTTTTTAAAGTAAAAAAGAAGTCATAATGTCTGTTAAGTTCAATAGAAATACATTCATTCACTTATTTAATAGCTACTGTGTATTTTTATGTTAGGCCAAATGAATATTTATTATGAAAATGAACAAACATATGTGTACACATAGGTGCACTGTCAGGCAGACACAAAGATAAAACAAGTGCTTATCTTCAGGGAATTTACAGATTAGTAGGGGAAACAATGAAAGCTTAATTATAAACAGAAAAAGTCACTGAAGGTAATCCACATTGCAGTGTGATAACAAATAGCCAGGGGATCTACTTCCTGTCAACTGCTAGGGAAAGCCTCTCAGAGGAAGCAACATTTAAGTAGAAACCAAAGAATAAGGAAGAGTCAGAAAGCGAAGAGCGTGGGGATGAACATTCCAGGAAGAAGAACAGGCAAAAGCAAGATCCCAGGTGAGAAACTGTTTAGTGCTTTGGAAAATGGGACAGGGAAATAGAGATGCAGGCAGGGATCACAGCCAGGGGTTGGCATTTATTCTAAATGCAATGGGAACTACTGAAAGGCTGACCAATGAAGGGACACAATGATCCCACATGCATTTTAAAGAGATTATGGTTCCTGTAGTGTGGAGAGAGGAACAAAGGGAAAAGAAAATAAAAATGCCACACACATCCCACTTCCTCCTTTCACTGCTTTTAAAATTTAGGCCAATGTTATATACAATTTCCACCCCTCAGAATCAAATCAGTAAGAAAAGAAGCAGAGATGGACAGAAATTGAGAGACTCAAGATAAATTATGAAGACAGAAATAATGGGGCAATTGAAAGATTATCTACATCTTAGAGAATGAGGAAGAAAAAGCAATTACAGATCTATTTATTTTCTTAAATTTAAATTCAATTAGCCAAGGTATAGTACATCATCGGTTTTTGATATAACATTCAATGATTCATCAGTTCAGTATAATACTCAGTGTTCATTACGTCACGTGCCCCCTTAATGTAATTACAGATTGGCAGGGGGACGGGGCGGAGAAGACTGGGAGGAAAATTTCTGGAGAGGGCATATGAGATTTTTTTTTTAAACTTTATCAAATGAATGAATACACTGTAATTTTTTTTTTAAACTAGTTCCTCCTGAAGACTTTTTGGTTATTCCTGTCCTTTTTTTTTTTTTAAGATTTTATTTATTTATTTGACACACAGAGAGAAAGAGAGAGTGAAAGAGAAAGAGAGAGCGCGAGAGCACAAACAGGCAGAGTGGCTGGCAGAGGGAGAGAGAGAAGCAGGCTCTCCACCAAGCAAGGAGCCCGATGTGGGAATCGATCCCAGAACCCTGGGCTCATGACCTAAGCCAAAGGCAACTGCTTAACCAACTGAGCCACCCAGGTGTCCCTCCTGTCTTCTACAATTAGCAAAGATGGTGCCACAGATTTTCTTATACTGATATCTTAGTGACCAGGGAAGGCTTATCTGTGCCATAGTCATAGAAGTGGAGCTGCCTTGAGGAAGGGTGTGCACATTTTACAGACTGATAGGTATTGTCAAACTATACTCTAAAATGGCTACATCTACATCAATATCAAATACTGGGTATTGTCAATGTTTTTAGTTTTGTCAATCTGATAAGTAAAGTTCATATCTCCTCTTAATTTTTATTTACTTCTATGTATGGTTGGGTATGTTTTCACATATTTATTCACATATTTATTGGTAGTTTGTACCTCCTTTTATTTTTTTTTAAAGATTTTATTTATTTTAGAGAGAGAGCATGAGAGAGAAAGCACAAGAAGGGGGGAGGACAGAGGCAGAGGGAGAAGCAGACTCCCTGCTGACCAGGGAGCTCAATGTGTGACTCTATCCCAGGACCCTGAGATCATGACCTGAGCTGAAGGCAGACACTTAACCACCTTCCCTCCTCCCACCTGGTGACTGAGCCACCCAGGCGCCCTGTACTTCCTTTTTATTGAAATGTCTACATAAACATCTTGCTACTGGCATTTAGAAAAATACCATCAATGGCTATTATTTAGTATTGCTTTTGGTTCTGGCCAAAATTCTTCCAGGAACTTTAAAATCATTCTGTTAAACAATCTTTAAGACATGGAGCTGTGTTTGTTTTAGAAAAGGTAACTGCTGTGATACAGAAAAGATAGGCCAATAACTCACTCATTTATAGACCAGGACAATGGCAGAATGTGGAAAAGCTAAGGAAACTAACATTTGTGGGCATAAATGTTTGTGAGTCTGTATATACAAATGTGAACATGGCAAAAACTGGCTGAAGATCCTCTGGGTCTACACAGATGCCAGCCACACTCTACCTCTTTCAGGGTATGTTTGCCAGTTAGTTGCCTGAAAGTTTTAGATTGAGCTCCTGGTCTACTAGCTAACCAGCCTAGTGTCTACTAGAATCTACTCATTCTCAAAGAAGAAAAGACATAATGATACCATCACCAAAGGAGAGACAACACAGAGCTCTCTTGAGAACGTAGAAAAGAAGAAATTGTACCTTCAAGTGAAGAAGATATTAAAAGCTACAATAACCCTCCCCCCCACCCTTTTTTAAACTGTTTATACTTGGGATGGCAATACATGGGTGTTGTCAGCAGTGTTAAATCTAAGTTTCAGGCTGATATTATTTATATGCCCACTTCTCAAACCTGACCTATACAAAACTGCCTTCCATGAGTTGTATATAAGAAATTTTGATTGCCCTTTACATTTCTGGTAACTATAGCAATGTTATTAAAATAAATTCCTTATAAAGATACCTATATCGGAATTGATATCCAAAACTAACTACCACTGTTAACAGACATTAGGTGTGGTCTCAACATCCTGCATATAATCTTGCAAACAGAAGTTTGACAATACTTAATGAGAGAACAAATAGCTAAATAAATTGGCACACCATATTGGTCTTATTCCTAAGACCAATGCCCGACATCCGGAGACTCTGCTCACTTTCTCTAGGTTGGAACACTTCTTATTATGCTCCTACCATCTAGAGATCTTCCTGTCTTTTCAATTTACTTTTTTTTTCTTGGTCATCCTTCCTGAACTGTCTTGTTTATCTCCAAATTTCAAGACCTGTAGTACACACTGCCTTTATTACTCATTAGAGAGTAGGTAGAATTTTTAGTTGCCCTTTATCATCTCTCCTCTGTGAACCTTTTCTTCCCACAAGGTCTGTAAATATCTGGAAATCTAGGGCCATATTTTATACTTAAGTGTATTCCCTATACCCTACCCCTTTTCCCCAACTGCAAAACACAGACTTCAGAGGAGGAAGAGCTCATGAAATATTGGCTGACCATAAATTATTTTTTTGCTGTAGACCTAACGGTTTGTTTCCTGCTGTTGCTTCACAGTCATAAATGGTTCAATGACAGCTCTTTGGTTGTTTCTTAGGTAACCAGGCCTCCACCTTTTCAGCACATGTTAAACTGAACAAAGCTATGTGAATGATGAACAGCACTTCAGAGCACAAGTGACATTTCAGAGTCTTATTGCTAAGAACTGTGCCTCTTAATTAAATATTAAATAAGTTTTGTAGGTGGCACTGATTAAACTGCTAAAAAAACTTCCATACCTGAATCTGCTTAAGACAAAAACTAGCAGCAGTCACTCCTCTGTCAGACAGTTATAATTAGGGTCTTTATTACAGGTGTCAGAGGTTATTTAAGTCACCTGGCTCTTTCAGATTAATTTAATCACCTGAACAAGCATATTTCTTCACTGAGAATGTTTTAACCAGTGACAGTAACAGCTGTGTACATCAATACAGAAGAATGCTATATAAAAAATAATCCTAAAGATGACAATCCAAACCTTTTTGCTGTTTCAGGAATACAGAGTCACTTATAGCCTATGGAATTCCTTATCTTTAACAATGTACCTAATATACCATCATAATTCAATTTAAGTAAATCACACTATATGTATTTGATAAAATGTCAAAAATTTTGTTGCTTCTCATCCTTACTTTCTTTTATCTGCTACACAATAATAATGATAACAGGTAACATTCTTTGACCACTCAGTGCTCCAGATACTCTGTTAAGCACTCTTCACCTGTGTAATCTTTTTTTTTTCTTACTTGATTAACACATTCTTTTACTTCAGGAAGTAGTGTCAAAAGTATCTGTGTGGGATTAAAAATAGAACTTCCCTATGACCCTGCAATTGCACTACTGGGTATTTACCCCAAAGATACAGATGGAGTGAAAAGAAGGGCCGTCTGTACCCCAATGTTTATAGCAGCAATGGCCACGGTTGCCAAACTGTGGAAAGAACCAAGATGCCCTTCAACGGACAGATGGATAAGGAAGATATGGTCTATATACATGATGGAGTATTATGCCTCCATCAGAAAGGATGAATACCCAACTTTTGTATCAACATGGACGGGACTGGAAGAGATTATGCTGAGTGAAATAAGTCAAGCAGAAAGAGTCAATTATCATATGGTTTCACTTATTTGTGGAACATAACAAGTAGCATGGAGGACAAGGGGAAATGGAGAGGAGAAGGGAGTTGGGGGAAATTGGAAGGGGAGGTGAACAATGAGAGACTGTGGACTCTGAAAAACAATCTGAAGGGTCTGAAGAGGTGGGGGGGTGGGAGGTTGGGGGAACCAGGTGGTGGGTATTAGAGAGGGCACGGATTGCATGGAGCACTGGGTGTGGTACAAAAACAATGAATACTGTTATGTTGAAAAGAAATTAAAATAATTATTTAAAAAAATATCTGTGTGGGGTCGCCAAACTGTGGAAAGAACCAAGATGCCCTTCAACGGACAAATGGATAAGGAAGATGTGGTCCATATACATGATGGAGTATTATGCCTCCATCAGAAAGGATGAATACCCAACTTTTGTATCAACATGGACAGGACTGGAAGAGATTATGCTGAGTGAAATAAGTCAAGCAGAGAGAGTCAATTATCATATGGTTTCACTTCTTTGTGGAGCATAACAAATAGCATGGAGGACAAGGGGAGATGGAGAGGAGAAGGGAGTTGAGGGAAATTGGAAGGGGAGGTGAACCATGAGACACTATGGACTCTGAAAAACAACCTGAGGGTTTTGAAGGGGCGGGGGGTGGGAGGTTGGGGGAACCAGGTGGTGGGTATTGGAGAGGGCACGGATTGCATAGAGCACTGGGTGTGGTGCAAAAACAATGAATACTGTTACGCTGAAAATAAATTTTAAAAATTAAAAAAAAAAGTATTTGTGTGACCAATATGAGGGGGCTCAGCAAACACAAAGCCCCAATAATTACCTACACTGTCTCAATCACATGTGTAATCTAACTGAATCCTCACACATTTTCTGTAGATAATTTTGGGAACTTCTATGGTTCTAAACATCACTAACAATTGTATATAACCTCATCCTCCAATTCCACTCTCCCTTTGAAAATCCACACCCACATTTCCAAGTGTTTATAGAGATTTCCTGATGTCCAGAAACAAACTTATCTATTTTCCCACTTTCTTCCTCATCTTCCTCATTTTCAGACATATGCACACTTGTTCCTCAAAGTCCGCTCCCCTTCTTATGTTTTATATTTAGCTAATACAACTATAGCCCACTGGATTTCTCCGTACAAGTTTAAAAATCACATTGCCCGCATTTGAAATATCTCAATCACTTGACAGCCATGCCAAATGGGAAAAGTACTTAATCTTTTCATGTCAGAGTTTCCTTTACTGAAAAACTGAAGATATTAATAATACCTATGTCATAGGGTAGTTATGAAGAATAAAAGGGAGTATACTAAAATGTTTATAATTGTATCTAATATATAATGATTGTTTGATAAATTTACATGTGAAATATTTTACTTTTCTTTGACTTCTCCTTTTCCCTTACCAACCACATACAGGAAGTTGCTAGATCTCACTAATTCCAGTATAAATTTTTTTTCTTATATGCAACCTCTGCCATTCTTCTAGCCCAGGCTCACAGTATTTCTCACCTTTACAGATTCCTCAGCCTTGCCACTCCACTCCCCTCCATCATCAATGCTGCAAAAGCAGGTATTATTATACTCTTCCATTGCTTAAAAATCTTTTGTGGCTTCCCAGAACCTTAAAAGATAAAAAACAACTTCATAACCTGGGACCTATAGATCTACCATCCAGGCCCTCTGGCTAGGGGCAGCATAGATCAGACCTTATAAGGCCTGATCAATAACAATAAGGATTTTGGTGTTTGTTCTGAAAATCAGGGTAAGCCATTAAAGGATTTTAAGCTGGGCAATGTCATGATCAAATCAATTTTCTAAAACTGAAGTATAACTGACATACAACATTATGTTAGTTTCAGATATATAACACAATGATTCAGTATTTGTATACATAACAAAATAATCACTGCTGCAGTAGATCTAATTACCATCTGTCAGTATACAAACTTACAAAAATCTTTTCTTGTGATGCAAACTTTTAAGCTTTACCCTGTTAGCAACTGTCAAGTATGCAAAACAATATTACTTACTATAGTCACCATGTTGTACATTATATCCACATGACTTATTTTATAACTGGAAGTTTGTAACTCTGAACTCCCTTCACCATTGCACTCTTCCCCAACCCCCCTCCCCTCTAGCAACCATCAATCTGTTTTATGTATTAGAAGCTTGGTTTTGTTTTGTTTGCTTACATCAATTTTTAAAAGGTAATTTTGGCTATACTATGAAGACCACAATATAGAAGCCTAAAAATGGAAGTGTATATTCTACTACAGTTTAACTGGTGAGAGATGATGGATCAGAATGGAAGCAATGGAGGTGGAGAGATTAAAAAAGATATGTAGTAGCAAAAACATGGAAAACTAGGCAATGCATTCACATGGATTTTTCATATGCCTGGATAAGCTGATATGCAATGGAGAAAGACCAAACTAGAAGAGCAGAAGAGGCTGGGAGTCTTGTTTTGGAAGTGCCAGGTTTGAGGTGCCTTGAGATAATCCCAGGGAGAAGATAAGTAGGAAGGTTTCCAATTTCAGTTATTCCAGGTTGAGTTATTGAAATCTTCATGCTGAAAATATCTAAAATTACTGCATAAAATATTTTAAAAACCCAGTTTCTTAAAAGTATCAAAGAGCCAACAGTATGATAAAGAATTATTAAGCCAAATTTTGAAAGAAAGTAAAAACCCAAAGAAAGAAGCTAAGCAACCTAAACTGCATTTCCCTCAAGGACAATTGCTAATCTAGGGAAAACCTATTTGACAGCCTGTTCAGGCTAGAGACACATGTGAGAACTCAAGAACCCAAGTGAAGAGTCTTCCACATTAATGTGCGAGGTACTTTCACATTAAACTAGGACCTCAAAAGGCTACACTTTGGATGTAGAGAAACTAGAAGTAAATCACATTAATGCACAGGACTGAGGAGATTGTCTACTGCTAAAGCAGATGGAGTAGGGAACTTTTCCCTAAAGGCTGTAATCACCACTTCAGTGACTTTCTGTGAATTTGATGTTCAATGTGCATCCTGTAGTCCAAAAAAAACCTCGATTTTATTTCTGTTAAAAGTGGTTCCAGGCTAGCATTCCTAGATTTAGCAGAAGTAAATGCAAATTCTCCCCAGAGGAAGGCTCTTCTACCTTAGTTCTCAAAGTACCACTATAAATAAAATTTCAAAACAATAAACAACATAGCCAGATATCCAAGTACCCAAGGTACCGGAGTAAACCAATAGTAGAACATCTAACATCAGGATTAGACCTAAGTAATTGGAATTATCAGACAGACTTTAAAACAACTATGCTTATTTTATTTAGAGGTGGCAAGTATGCAGTTGGATATAGGGGTCTAAATATCAGAAGAGAAGTCAAGACCAGAAATACATTTCTGGTAGGCATTGGTAGATAGATAACTGAAGCTGGGGGTATGACCTAGGAAGAGAATAAAGAGGAGAAGAACAGGGAGCATAGGACTGAGCCTTAAGGAATGCCAACATTTAAAGCCACTGGAGTTCACAGAAACACTTTGGATCCAAATCAATACCCAATTCCCAATTTTTTTGAGGCCTAAGGACTTAAGATTTTACTGGGTTCCTGTGTAATAAACTAACATTACTTATTTTTTTTTACAGTGTTCTCAAATTCAGTATGTATGTATGTATGTATTTATCTTTCAAATACAGTATTTTTTTTAATTTTTATCTGTTTCTTAAGCTTTCCTTGGACCTCATTATAATTTTTCCACATCATCTCTGAACTTGGTTCTTTTTCTAGGAAATATGTTATCTATTTACATCTTTATCTGTCTATATACATATGTATATCTTATCTATATCTACCTCTGTATCTACTTATATTACTCATGTTTTCAGGCAATATAAAATAGCTATATCAAAGTAAATGTTTTTAAGATGAAATTCAGAGGAAAAATAGTTTTATGAGAAAAAGTTTTAATTTAAAATGCTATTCATGGGCTCTTTTAAACTGCAAAAAAAAAAGCATTTGATTATTTAGAATATTCTTAGTTGGGGTGGTTGTGATTTACCTTGTTCCTTTATGTCCATTTTTTAAAATTTCTTTTCAGCGTAACAGTATTTATTGTTTTTGCACCACACCCAGTGCTCTATGCAATCCGTGCCCTCTCTAATACCCACCACCTTGTTTCCCCAACCTCCCACCCCCCGCCCCTTCAAGACCCTCAGGTTGTTTTTCAGAGTCCATAGTGTCTCATGGTTCACCTCCCCTTCCAATTTCCCTCAACTCCCTTCTCCTCTCTAACTCCCCTTGTCCTCCATGCTATTTGTTACGCTCCACAAATAAGTGAAACCATATGATAACTGACTCTCTCTGCTTGACTTATTTCACTCAGCATAAACTAACATTACTTATAATAGTAAATGAGAAAGTCTATTCCTGACAAACAGAAAACCTAAATAGTATAAAGAACTTTGGTTTCCTTTCATATATCAAATATAATGCTACACAAAACCATCTACAATCTTCTGAATATCCATGTACTTTCACATCCTCGTGTTCCTTCTGCTTGGAAAACTTCCCATTTTCTCTACTAATGAGAATTCTAGTTATTAATGAGACAGTTCATGATTCTGCTCCCTTTTGGCATCCTTTTTTTTATCACCTCCAAACACAGTAAAATTCCTCCACCTCTACTTCCTAGAGTTCTTTCCTTGTATTTCTTTTACAGCTTTTATCACAGAGCACTATTGTCTGTGTACTGGTCTCTCTAGTAGGACTATGGGCTTCCTGAAGGCAAGGACTACATGTAAGTTATCTACAAAGAGTAGCGGCTCAAATAGTGGGTGAAATGTGCAGTAAGCTTATTAGTTACCAAAAGTAATAAAACAGAAAACTTTCAGATAACACTAAAATTAATCCCATTTATGAAGTTGCTTTTAATCTTCATTCCCACTTAAGTATCATTTTTGTCACTGAATAAAATATGATTGCATAAACATCCAGATCAAATTATATCTACATATCAGTGATATGTATGACTTTATTGTTTAGATTCTAAATATCCGTGATTCTAGTATTTGGTGGCTACACACAGACACAATGAAAACCTTAATTTGTAAAATGTCCAAGAAAAAGAAGTTATGGATAAACTGTCAGTAATTGTCATTATTTTGATGGTCATGAGTATGGATAATGATAATATATCTCACCTAAATACAAGATTCTAGTTAACAAAAGCTTATGAAAAAATTCATTATTTTCTGGTTTCTGAATATGAGAGTTAAGTATATTAAGTGAATGAGGTTACTCCTATTACAGCAAGATAATAAAAATCACTTTGAAAAAGCTCAATTTTGAAACATTAGAACTTTAGTCCACTTACTCAGAAAAGCAACTGGACAGCACACCATAAATTAGTATATTTCTTCTATTCAACCTTACCATCATAAAAATTAAATTTAATTGTAAGACTCTTAAATATTTTCCTGGTGTTTTCTTGCACAAATAAGCCATAATATAAAGTTATTTTCCCTTCAGCTGGAGATAGTGGGTAGAAAGGAGGAAAAATAAGAACATGGGACTTAGGCAGAGTTGGAAGGGTTGGATTCATAATGTAATCACTATGTGGCCTCGAAGAAAGACTTTTCTGCCAAAGCCGTATTTCTTTTACCTGTCAATTTTTTTTACTATACAATTTTTTTACTATAATAACTATAATTAAATAATGTAATTAACAGCACTCTGCAAGTCAGTACTCTTTATACTGTGGATTGCATCCTATTAATCAGTCATAAAATCTACCTCGAGGGTTGGGATAAGAAACTACTTTAAAATAAACCAGAAAGGGACGCCTGGGTGGCTCAGTTGGTTAAGCAGCTGCCTTCGGCTCAGGTCATGATCCCAGCATCCTGGGATCGAGTCCCACATCGGGCTCCTTGCTCATCAGGGAGCCTGCTTCTCCCTCTGCCTGCCATTCTGTCTGCCTGTGCTTGCTCTCTCTCTCTCTCTCTGACAAATAAATAAATAAAATCTTTAAAAAAAATAAACCAGAAAAATGTAAATAAATAGAAAGAAAAATAAATAAACATAATAAAGTGCAATGTATAGAATAAGTATTGTTTTATTACTTTATACTTGTTTCAGTATATCTCTGGTTGTGTCTGTGTATGTTTTTGTAGATATATATGTACATATACATTTTTTAATATGTGTATATTGGGTTACTATGTAAAATATGTTTCTTTTTTTAAGATTTATTTATTTGAAAGAGGAGGGGAAGGGGAGAGGGAGAGAGAGAATTTGTGAGTAGACTCCCCAGTGAGCATGGAGCCCAATGTGGGGCTCTATCCCAGGACCCCAAGACCATGACCTGAACCAAAATGAAGATCACCCACTCAATTGACTGAGCCACCCTGGCACCCCATAAAATGTATTTCTAATTTTGGGTTGGATCCAAAAATTTTAAAGTCACTTGATACCACAAAAACAAGTAATCTGGTTAAAAATGGGCAGAGGATGGGGCACCTGGGTGGCTCATTTAGTTAAGCATCTGTCTTCGGCTCAGGTCATGATCCCAGGATGGAGTCCTGCATCTGGCTCCTTGCTCAGTGATAAGCCTGCTTCTCCCTCTGCCACTCCCCTGGCTTCTTCTTTCTCTCACTCACTCTCTCTCTCAAATAAATAAAATCTTTTTAAAAAATGGGTAGAGAACCTAAATAAACATTTCTCCAAAGAGACATACAAATAGCTAACAAATACACGAAAAAATGCTCAACATTGCTGATCATCACGGAAGTACAAATCAAAACCACAATGAGATACCACATCACACCTGTCAGAATGGCTAAAATTAACAACTAAGGAAACAATGGATGTTGGTGAGGATGTGGAAAAGGGGAATCCTCTTGTTGGTGGGAATGCAAATTGGTGCAGCCACTCTGCAAAAACAGTATGGAGGTTCCTCAAAAAGTTAAAAATGGAACCACCCTATGACGCACCCATTTCACTACTAGGTATTTATCCAAAGGATATAAAAACGCTGATTCAAAGGGTCACCTGTACCCCAATGTTTATAGCAGCACTATCAACAACAGCCAAATTATAGAAAGAGCCCAAATGTCCATTGACTGATGAATAAAGATGTGGCGTGCGTACACACACACACACACACACACACACACACAGAATGTTACTCAGCCATCAGAAAACGAAACCTTGCCATTTACAATGACATGGATGGAGCTAGCATGTATTGTGCTAAGTGATATAAGTCAGTCAGAGAAAGATAAATATCATATGATTTCACTCATATATGGAATTTAAGAAACAAAACAGATGAACATAGGGCAAGGGAAAGAAAAATAAAATAAGATAAAAACAGAGGGAAGCAAACCATGTTCTCTCTTAACTAGAGAACAAACTAAGGGTTGCTGAAGGGGAGGTTGGTGGGGTATGAGCTAAATGGGTGATGGACATTAAGGAGTGCACTTGTTATGATGAGCACTGGCTGTTATATGTAAGTGATGAATCACTAAATTCTACTCCTGAAACCAATACTACATTATATGTTAACTAATTTAAATTTAAACAAACTCTTGGAAGGAAATAATAATAATACGCACTTGTTATGGATTCAATATATCAATCCCACCAATGTGTGTTTTAGAGCAGAAAATCAGTATCGTGATAAAAAGAGTATAAGGAAACAAAAGCAATTAGGAATGCACACATTCTTTGACATATGACACTTATGGGATAATCATAAAAAGAAGAAGCAATCTTTGTTAAAACATTAAAATGTCTATGGCTGAAAAAGATGAAACATCAAGACATTCAAAATGGACTGGTGAATAAACAAATATAGAGAGCAAATCGATTTTGCTTAAAGGAAAGAGGCTGGGGGGAGAGGCAAAATGGGTGAAGGGGAGTAGGAGATAAAACAAGCTTCCAGTTGTAGAATGATATATAGATATATAGATATATCATGGAAGTATAGATAATATAGATAAATCACAGAAGTAAAAGGTAATGCATAAAGAATATGTGGTATTTTAATAGAGTTACATGGTAACAGATCGTAGCTACACTTGTGGTGAGCATAGCATAAGGTTTATAGTTGTTCAATTACCGTGTTTTACACCTGAAACTAATGCAACATTGTGTACTAAAAAAAAAAAGACTGGAAATTAGAGAATGTTGCCTAGAAAATGGACAAAGTTAGTATGTAGTTGCTTAGCAATGAGTTTCCAGGTTCCAGCACTTTAGGATTGCACAGTGTGTTGTTTCTATAAATGATATTTTCCCCACAAATCAAAGCACTATGCTTGAACAACTTTAGGATCCTTCCATAACACACTTTCTTGTAAGAAATAAGCCTGAGCATACATTGATGACATACAGAGTTATAAAAATATATGCTGTTTTTATGCTATGTAATTTAATTTGCTCTCATAAAGGTTTTTAATGTTATTCTTTTAAAATATAAAACATTCCAGGTGTAAGGCAGAAAGAACAGATCTAGCATAATGTCAAGAGAGAAAACCCAAAAGAACATGATTATTCAAAACACCCAGAAAGGCAATGCAAACTGTAATAGGCTCATTTTGAAATCCCAAACATATTCTAGTAAGAATGAGAACAAGCCTAAGAAAGATTGTACCAAGATCATGTCATTGTGCAATTGGGTGGGGACAGAGTAGCGTGTATGTGTGTGAATTAGTCACATTTGCATACTGAACATGGCATTTATAGTAGTCAAACTCATCTTAACAGTTGAATATGGAATTTGTCATTCTTTTTTTTTTTTTTTAAGATTTTATTTATTCATTTGACAGAGAGAGAGATCACAAGTAGGCAGGGAGGCAGGCAGAGAGAGAGGAGGAAGCAGGCCCTCCGCGGAGCAGAGAGCCCGATGCGGGGCTCGATCCCAGGACCCTGGGATCATGACCTGAGCCGAAGGCAGAGGCTTTAACCCACTGAGCCACCCAGGCGCCCCGGAATTTGTCATTCTTGAAGATACATGTCACAGACAAAATCAAACAAAATCAAAGAGTATTAAAGGTGTTTATGATAAGGAGGAACAATGGACATAATATAATTGGGTTTTGTTTTCGATTGTTACTCCACGCTTGCATAGTTTTTAAAATAAAGACTTTTTAATAAATTTTAACTTCACAGCAAAATTAAGAGGAAGGTAGAGATTTCCCACATATTTCCTTCCTCCAATTGCGCAGCCTTCCCCATTATCAAAGCCCACGCTGGAGTGGTACATTCATTACAACTGATGAACCTACATTTACACATCATTATCTTTCAAAGTCCACAGTTTACATCAAGGTTCACATTTGGTCTTTTACATTCTGTGGGTTTGGATAAATGCATAATGACATGTATCCATCATCATAGTGTCAGAGTAGTTTCACTGCCTTAAATCCTCTGTGCTCTGCCTATTCTTCTCTCCCTCCCCCCAATCCACTAACCACCACTGATCTTTTTTCACTGTCTCCATAGATTTGCCTTTTTTAAAATGTCATATACGTGGAATCAGTCAGTACGTTGTGTTTTCATACTGACTTTTCTCACTTAGTAATATGAACTTAAGTCTCTTCCTTGTCTTTTCATGGCTTGATAGCTCATTTCTTCTTAGTGCTGGATAATATTCCATTACCTGTACCACAGTTTGTTTGTATAAGATTCTATGTTTTTATTTTGGCCTAGTGGAAGATTTTTCAGTATTAATATGTATTATTTTCATTAAAAATTTTTTTAGTATAGTTCACATACAATGTTGATTTAATGTACAATATAGTGATTTAACATAATATACATTATGTTATGCTTACCACAAGTATACCATAGTTCATTAACCTTTTCAGCTATTGATGGACATCTTGGTTGCTTACAAGTTATCACAATTATGAATAAAATTTCTACAAACATCTAAGTGCAGGTTTTTGTGTGGACATAGTTTTCAATTTGCATAGTTTTTTAAGATCAATTTATTCATCTATTTCTTCTACCACTCTTCAGGAAAAAGATCATAGGCCATTTATCTTTGTATTCTCAGGTCCTAATACAGGGAAAATCTAGGGTAGAGTCTCAATAAATATTACTTGAATATGACAGACTGATTCTGAATGTTATTCAAATAAATATGCTCAAAGGTTCAGAGTCTAAATATTTGGAAAGTGAGTAGTAACAACATATAGCATAGTAGATATTTAGTAAAAGTAAGCACAAGATAAGATTGCGCAGAAGACAAAAACATGCCACACTGGCTTCGGGTAAAAAACATCATCATTTTAAAAAATATTGGAAGAGGAACATATGGGTATGTTACAGAAACAACACATTCCTGGTTTACTAAATGAATTTAAAATAAGTCTGCTTCAATGCCTCTAAAAACACATTCATAGTGGGAAAAATGCTAGTTTTTAGTGGGAAAATACTATAAAAAATAAGTATTATAGAGGTTTCTAGGTTCAGTAACCTGTCTTAATCATTTTTGTATGTTCTGGTGCCCAGTACAATGCCTGACACATCATAGTAGGAACTTAATATATATTGGTTGAACTGACTATAGGCAGAGTTGTCACTTCAAATGACACACAGTGTCACTTAAAAAGTTGTCACTTTAAATGTCAGTCACTTTAAACTGACAATGTATGTCAGTCCAATAAATAAATACATCCTCTCAAAAGTCCAAAAATGTGATAGCTTTACAATCAAAACAAGTTAAAATAAACTATTTCTATGATGCCCCTGTTCAAATCATTAGAGACCTTTATCATCTATTAAGTGAAAAACAAAAATTATTAATATTTAATATTAGTGAAGATGTGGAAAGAAAATCAGATTTATCTAACATATTGGTAAGAGTGTAAAAGAAAAAATATTGTTGAAAAGCAAAATTTCCTTTTCAACAAATCTACTTAAAAGGACAACTGAAGACGCAGATGAAAATTAGTATATAAAGATGTTTGCTAGGGGCTTTTAATAGTAATTAAAAATTAAGAGCATATGTCCAATATAGTAAAAGTTAATATGTATCCGTATGATGAAACAGAACTGTTCATTTAGTCTGAAACTGTTAGTGATTGAGAAAACACAAGGTTCATATTTAATATTTTTAAAATAATAAGATTAGTAAATATTCTGAAAATTTAGTACAAAAGTGAAAAAAGCAAGTCTCATAAAAATATATGTATATAATGTGATTCAATTTACATGTATATTTAAGACTTATACATTAATATGTATATGTAGTTACATTCCTGTTTATGTATATGTATATAGATGGATGGATGGATGGATGGATGGATGGACAGTTACAGTTGTTTCATCTGACACTCAGGGGACCCTTTCAGTCTGAAATTTATAGGACAGGAATTCTGCCTATTATTTCTAGCTATATATTTTCATTTTTATTTCCTACTAAACAGATATTAGATCCCCTGAATATCCTCTGTATTTTCTAATAATTCTCTAATAATTTCTATCTGTATTTTTGTTGTATGTTGTGAGTGATTTTCCTTGATATTAGTTTGCAGATTTCTAATTTATTCTTTGGTTATATCCAACCTGCTATTCAGCTGCTGTGATAAGTTTTTACAAAACACTCATGAAAGAAATTGAAGACACAAAAAGATGGAAAAACATTCCAGGCTCATGGATCGGAAGAATAAACATCGTTAAAATGACTATGTTGCCCAACAGATGAATGGATAAAGAAGATGTGGTATATATACACAATGGAATACTATGCAGCCATCCAAAGAAATGAAATCTTGCCATTTGCGACGACGTGGATGGAACTAGAGGGTATTATGCTTAGCGAAATAAGTCAATCGGAGAAAGACAACTATCATATGATCTCCCTGATATGAGGAAGTGGAGATGCAACGTGGGGGTCTTGAGGGGTAGGAAAAGAATAAATGAAACAAGATGGGATTGGGAGGGAGACAAACCATAAGAGTTACAAAACAAACTGAGGGCGACTGGGAGAAGGAGGGTAGGGAGAGGGTGGTGGGGTTATGGACATTGGGGATTGTATGTGCTATGGTGTCTGTGAACTGTGTAAACCTGGCAATTCACAGACCTGTACCCCTGGGGCTAATAATACATTATATGTTAATTTTAAAAATGGTCAAAAACAAACAAACAAACAAACAAAGAAAAATATTTTAATTGTAAACTAAAACACAAATACAGAAGACCACACAAACCAATTGTATGGCTTATAAATTATTATAAGGTTACCACTTCCCTGGTAGAGAAGTAGAACTTTGCCACCAGCTGAGACATTCATCCAACCACAGCCCTTGCCCCTCCCACCACCACTATTTATTTTTCTAATGTTTATAATAATCAGTTCCTTTAGTTTTAACACCCATGTGTACATTCTTAGACACTATAGTTTAATCTACCGTATCTAAAAAAATTGATGTCTCTCAAGTCTCTCCTAATCCATATTCTCACCTCACCACAATCCCTTCATTTCTTTTAAGTTTATCTATTTAAAAAGCTTGTTCATCTTATTTACAGTTTTCCACAATCTGGATTTTGTTGACTGCGTATTATTGGTTCACTTCAACACACCAATATTTACTGCAAATTGGTAGCTGGATTTAGAGGCTGTATCAGATTCAGGTTTGATCCTTTTGGCAAGACTGTGGATACTGTTTGGCAAAATTAGAAGAAACACATTATGTCTGGCTGAATCTTTCATGTGTGTGAGATCTCAGCAGCTGTTTATGTTTAATACCTCAATCTATCAGTGCCAGTTGCAAATGTTGATGTTATAATATTCTGTTCTACTTCTATCATTTCTTCATTTATTAAATTAATCTGATGAAGAGACACTTCCCAATTTGAGTCTGTCTTCAATTTTCAGAAACATCTGTATAGATTTGGTACAATCTCATCCTTTAATGTTATATAAAACTTACTAGTGAAGCCACCTGGGACTAAAGTTGTCTTTCTGGGAACATGTTCAGATACAAGTTAGATTTATTCAATAGATATAGGGCTATTTAGAGTTCTTCTTCTTCATATATATATATTATTGCATTATGTTAGTCACCATGCTATACATCATTAGTTTTTGATGGGTGTTCCAAGATTCATTGTTTACATATAACACCCAGCCACTTTAATACACACCACCAGGCTCACCCATCCCCCCCTCCCCTCCCCTCGAACAACCTCAGTTTGTTTCTCAGAGTCCACAGTCTCTCATGGTTCGTCTCTCCCTCCAATCTCCTCCCTTCACTTTTCCTTTCCTTCTCCTAATGTCCTCCATGTTATTCCTTATATTCCACAAGTAAGTGAAACCTTGGTAATGTCTTTCAAGGAATTTGTATACTTTTTCTAAGTTGTCAAATCACTGACAAAGTTATTCTCAACATCATTTGATTATCCTTTTAATAGCTGTAAAATCTGTAGTCACCTCTTTCCTGATATCATAAATTTTTATCTTCTCCTGATCATTTAAGAGTTCTATCAGTTTTACTGCTCTTCTCAAAAGATAAGCTTTGATTTTGTGGATTTTCTCTAGTTTTCCATTTTATTGATTCCTGCTCTGATCCTCATTATTTCCTTTCTTCTATTTACTTTACACTCATATGCTCTTCTTTTCCCATTTTCTTAAAATTGATTCTGAGATTATTGAGGTCATTCTTTTCTAAAATAGACACTAATTGTATAAGTTTCCCTCTAAGTATTGGTTTAGCTGCATCCTGCAAATACTAGTATATTGTATTTTATTTTTTTATTCAGATCATTTATCTTCTCATTTCCTTTTTTTATATTTAAAAAAAATTTTTTAGTCAGATGTCCTGTTTATTCAGGTTCATAAATCAGTAATCACAGAACTGTGTCCTGACAGGACCTGCATCTCCCTCTTCTGAGACTGTTACCAGCAACCCCATGCCTTGTTTCCTTTTTTCTTTCTTTTTTGACTCATGGATTATTTAGAAGTATGTGCGTTTCTTCAAATATTTTGTGGTTTTTCAGATATGTTTTATCATTAGCTTCTAACTAACCCCACGGTAGTCTAAAGAACATACTCTGTGTAATGTAAAATCTTTCCATTTCATTAAGACTTGTTTTGTAACCCAAAATATGGCCTACCTTGGTAAGTGTTCTGCGTGTACTTGAAAAGAATGAATATCCTGGTGTTGTTGAATAGAGTATTCTATAAATACCATTAGATCAAAGTTGGTTAATATAGTTATTCAAGTCTTCTATAATTCTCATTAGTTTTCTGTCTCGTTATATCACTGATTGAAAAAGAGAGAGGTATTGAATTCTGTCATTATAACTGCAGATTTATTTCTCCTTTTAGTTCTATGATTTCCTTCATGTATTTTGAAGCTCTATTTTTAGGTACAAGAATGGCTGGGTAGGACACTTACATCCTCTTGATGAATTGATCCCTTGATATAATAAAATGACTCTCATTATCCCTGGTAATATTATTTGCTCTGTAATCTACTTTGTTTGATACTAATATGGCCATTCCAGTTTTATTCTGATTAATGTTTGCATTAATCAGAATATCTTTTTCTATCCTTTTGCTTTTAATCTATTTAAAGTGGAACTGTTGGGGTGCCTGGGTGTCTCAGTTGGTTAAGCATCTGACTCTTGATTTTGGCTCAGGTCATGATCTCAGGGTTGTGAGATCAAGCCCCACATTGGGCTCCATGCTGTGCAGGGAGCCTGCTTAAGATTCTTTCTCTCCCTCTCTCTTTGCTCCTCCCCCAGTTCATACATATGCTCTCTCTCTCTCTCTCTCAAAAAAGAAAATAAATAAATAAAAGTAAAAAATAAAGATGTTGGGGGAACCAGGTGGTGGGTATTAGACAGGGCACGGATTACGCTGAAAAGAAAAAAAAAATAAGTAAAGTGGATTTGTTACAGGCATCATACAGTTGGGCTTTTTTTTTATTTAATCATTTTTTAAATTTATTTTCGGCATAACAGTATTCATTGTTTTTTGTACCACACCCAGTGCTCCATGCAATCCGTGCCCTCTCTAATACCCACCACCTGGTTCCCCCAACCTCCCACCCCCCACCTCTTCAAACCCTTCAGATTGTTTTTCAGAGTCCACAGTCTCTCATTGTTCACCTCCCCTTCCAATTTCCCCCAACTCCCTTTTCCTAACTCCCCATGTCCTCCATGCTATTTGTTATGCTCCAC
>NW_019154094.1:9028013-9042684 GCF_002288905.1 Enhydra lutris kenyoni | reverse complement strand
GCCCCCACCTCTTCAAACCCTTCAGATTGTTTTTCAGAGTCCACAGTCTCTCATTGTTCACCTCCCCTTCCAATTTCCCCCAACTCCCTTTTCCTAACTCCCCATGTCCTCCATGCTATTTGTTATGCTCCACAAACAGTTGGGCTTTTTTACTTTTCTTTCAAGATTTTATTTAAATTCAGGTTGGTCAACATATAGTGTAGTATTAACTTCAGGAGTAGAATTCAGTGATTCTTCACTTGCATGTAACACTGAGTGCTCATTGTAACAAGTGTCCTCTTTAATGCCCATCACCCACTTACCCCATTTTCCCACCCGCTTCCCCTTCAGCAACCCTCAGTCCCTATAGTTAAACATCTCTTATGGCTTGTCTCCCTCTCTGTTTTCATCTTGTTGTTATTTTATTTTATTTTATTTTTTATTTTTAAATAATTTTTTAAATTTATTTTCAGCATAACAGTATTCATTGTTTTTGTACCACACCCAGTGCTCCATGCAGTCCGTGCCCTCTCTAATACCCACCACCTGGTTCCCCCAACCTCCCACCCACCCACCTCTTCAAACCCTTCAGACTGTTTTTCAGAGTCCACAGTCTCTCATTGTTCACCTCCCCTTCCAATCTCCCCCAAATGCCTTCTCCTAACTCCCCATGTCCTCCATGCTATTTGTTATGCTCCACAAAGAAGTGAAACCATATGATAATTGACTCTCTCTGCTTGACTTATTTCACTCAGCATAATCTCTTCCAGTCCCATCCATGTTGATACAAAAGTTGGGTATTCATCCTTTCTGATGGAGGCATAATACTCCATAGTGTATATGGACCACATCTTCCTTATCCATTCGTCCGTTGAAGGGCATCTTGGTTCTTTCCACAGTTTGGCGACCGTGGCCATTGCTGCTATAAACATTGGGGTACAGATGGCCCTTCTTTTCACTACATCTGTATCTTTGGGGTAAATACCCAGTAGTGCAATTGCAGGGTCATAAGGAAGGTTTGTTTTTTTTTTTAATTCGGTTTGACAATCAACATCTTTTAATTGAGGTGTTTAGACCATTTAAACTTCTGCCATTTAAATTGAGTGTTTAGACCATTTACATTTAGTAGGATTATTAATAGGGTTGTGGTGAAAATTACCATCTTGCTATTTGTTTTTTTATTTTTTCCATCTAGTCTATGATTTGCCTTTCCTCTTCTTTGGCCTAGTTTGGATTAATTGGGAAATATTTATGACTTCATTTTATCTCCTTTACTGGCTAATTAGTCATAACTCTGTTATCTTATTTTTTAAAAGATTAATTTGTTTGTTTTAGAGAGAGAGAGAGCAGGGAGGGAGAGGCAGAAGGAGAGGAAGGAAGAAAATCTCAAGCAGACTCCCCGACTCCCCACTAAGCCAGAAGCCTAATGCAGGGATTGATCTCACGACCCTGAGATCATGACCTGAACTGAAATCAAGAGTCAGACACTTAAACAACTGAGCCATCAGGTGCCCTGGTTTATTATTTTAGTGGTTGCTTTAGGCTTTATAAAGATGTGTTTGTTTGAGAGAAAGACAGCACTAGAGCACAAATGAGGGAGACGGTCTTCAAGCAGACAAGGAGACTCCCTGCAGAGCATGGAGTCCCACATGGGCCCAGTCTCATGGGTCATGAGATCATCTCATGGTGGTCCATAGGATCACCATCTGAGCCAAAACCAAGTATCAGGTGCTTAACTGACTGAGCCACCCAGGTGCCCCTGATTTAGGTTTTATAGCACACATCATTAATTTATGACAGCCTACCTTCAAGTGATATTATACCACTTCATGTAAAGTATAAAACCTTATAAAAGTATAGTAGTACACTTCTATTTCTCCCTTCCCAGCCTTTATGCTACTACTGTTATTCATTTTACTTACACATATATTATAAACCTCACAATACATTAACAACATTTTTATTCAAACTATCAGTTATCACTTAAAGACATTTATTTAAGTAATTAAATTGCTGTTTCAAATTCACTAATTCTTTTCCATCTTGAGTCTGTTAATCCCATCTAGTGTCAATTTCACCCCAAACACTAAAGTTTCATTTCTAGAAATTCAATATAAGTGTTTTATTATATCTTTCATGTACCACTATAGTTTTTGAATATACTGAATATAATTATAACAACCAATTTAATGTCCTTGTCTCCAAATCCTAACATCTATGCCAGTTCAGCATTGATTTCACATGATTAATTATTCTCCTCTTTATAGATCATATTTGGAAGCTGAGAATTTCTACATTTCTTTTTTTTTTAAAGATTTATTTATTTGAGAGAGAGTACATGGGCGCACCCATGCACGCATGCAGAACTGGGAGGGGGGCAGACGGAGAGAGAAAAATCTCAAGCAGACTCCATGCTGAATGCAAAACCCAACACAGGGCTCAATACCACAACCCTGAGATCATAACCTGACCCGAAACCTAGAGTCAGATGCTCAACTGACTGAGCCACCCAGGTGCCCTGGGAATTTTTACACTCCTATAAATATTCTTGAGTTTTATCATGGGACAGTTAAGCCATTTGGAATTGATCTTTTCAGTTCTTGTTTTTAAGATTTGTTTTGTGATTTTCCGAGCTCAACCTACAGACAATAATTCCCCACACCTGAGGTAAGACCTTCCTGA
Source organism: Enhydra lutris kenyoni (assembly GCF_002288905.1). Taxonomy (NCBI): domain Eukaryota; kingdom Metazoa; phylum Chordata; class Mammalia; order Carnivora; family Mustelidae; genus Enhydra; species Enhydra lutris. The sequence goes on along the minus strand of NW_019154094.1, from coordinate 9,040,023 downwards.
ATAGTCTATCTAATGCTCTGTGAATTTTAAGTTTTCTTCAGTGTGGTTAGTGAAAATAGGCACTATTACCAGTACATTGTGTCAGGTACTGTACTATAATCCATTCTAATGATTTTTTTTCTCCAGTCTTGAGTAGTTTTCTTATGTGTATGAACTGATCATCACCTTACTGAATACTCTGACGGCTCTGATGGGACCCTCGGCAGCTCTCTAGGATTTCTTCTCTCTCCTTCCCTTCCCTCTTCTCCTCTCTCTCTATAGTTCTCTCCTCTTCAGTATAACTACTGAAAACTTTGGCTGCCTTCTTCTCATCAGAATCTAGTTCTGTCTTCTCAGTTCCTGGAGTCCATGGGCTCCACTTGAATTTCATCTGCCTGTGATGCAGTGTGGAAACTCTTTTAAGGTAGGATGCTGAAACAATCATAGGGCTCAACTTATACCCTGTCTCTCAAAAGTCACAATCCATTGTTGCTTGATGTCCAGTTTCTTTGTATTTTGTGTTGTTGTTCAAGTGAAAAGTTATATACAGTTCCAGTTACTCCATCTTGGACAGGAGTAGAAGACTACATTGATTTTTATTTTTTTTTAATGTTAGTCACCATACAGTACATCATTTTTTAAATTAATTTTTTATTTTTTATTAACATATAATGTATTATTAGCCCCAGGGATACAGGTCGGTGAATACATCATTAGTTTTTGATGTCATGTTCCATGATTCATTGCATGTAACACCCAGCACTCCATGCAACACGTACCCCTCCTTAATACCCATCACTGGACTCACCACCCCCCAAAACCCTCAGTTTGATTCCCAGAGTCCATAGTCTCTCATGGGTCATCTCCCCCTCTGACTATCCCCCCCTTCATTTTCCCCTTCCTTCTCTCTCTCTCTCTCATTTTTTAAAAAGATTTTATTTATTTGTCAGAGAGAGAGAGAGAGTGAGCACAGGCAGACAGAGTGGCAGAGGGAGAAGCAGGCTCCCTGTGGAGCAAGGAGCCGGATGAGGGACTCAATCCCAGGATGCTGGGATCATGACCTGAGCCGAAGGCAGCTGCTTAACCAACTGAGCCACCCAGGCGTCCCTCCCCTTCCTTCTATTAATGTCCTCCATGCTATTCCTTATGTTCAACAAATAAGTGAAATCATATAATTGTCTTTCTCTGTTTGACTTATTTTACTCAGCATAATCTCCTCCAGTTCCATCCATGTTGATGCAAATATTGGGTATTCATCCTTTCTGATGGTTGAGTGATATTCCATTGTGTACATGGACCATATCTTCTTCATCCATTCATCTGCTGAAGGGCATCTCAGCTCCTTCCACAGTTTGACTATTGTGGACATTGCTGCTATGAACATTGGGATGTATATGGTCCTTCTTTTCAAAAACTCATCTCCAAAGACAAAGGAAACAAAAGTGAAAGTGAATTTCTGGGACTTTATCAAGATAAAAAGCTCCTGCACAGCAAAGGAAACAGTCAACAAAACAGACAACCCACAGAATGGGAGAAGATATTTGCAAATGACACTACAGATAAAGGACTGGTATCCAAGATCTATAAAGAACTTCTCAAACTTAACACCCAAAAAACAGATAATCAAGTCAGAAAATGGACAGAAGACATGAGCAGACACTTCTCCAAAGAAGACATATGAATGGCTAACAGACACATGAAAAAATGTTCATCATCATTAGCCATCAGGGAAATTCATATCAAAACCATGTGGTGCATAAACAATGAATCTTGGAACACTGAGAGAATAAAAAATAATAAAATAAAATCACTGAGATACCACCTTACACCAGTTAGAATGGCAAGAATCAACAAGACAAGAAACAACAAATGTTGGAGAAGTTGTGGAGAAAGGGGAACCCTCTTACACTGTTGGTGAGAATGGAAGCTGGTATGGCCACTTTGGAAAACAGTATGGAGATTCCTCAAAAAAATTCCTTAAAAATAGAGCTACCCTATGACCTGGCAATTGCACTACTGAGGTTTTTTTTTTATTTTTTATTTCTTTTCAGCATAACAGTATTCATTGTTTTTGAACCACACCCAGTGCTCCATGCAATCCGTGCCCTCCCTAATACCCACCACCTGGTTCCCCCAGCCTCCCACCCCCCGTCCCTTCAAAATCCTCAGGTTGTTTTTCAGAGTCCATAGTCTCTCATGGTTCACCTCCTCTACTGGGTTTTTGCCTATTGAGTTTTAATAAAAATCTGGCTTGGTGGTGGGTATTAATGAGTGCATGTATTGCATGGAACACTGGGTGTGGTGCATAAACAATGAATTCTGGTACACTGAAAAGAAATTTAAAAAATAAAATAAAATAAAAATTTAAAAATCTGGCTTAAGTATTGATAGCATACGTGGATTTATTTGAGATCTGGGAAAGAAAGGTAGTATAAGCCATTCTTGTTCTTAGAGTAAACTGGATATTATCTATATCTATTGAGAAATATAGCTGTTTCTCATGGCTGTTTCTAAGACCCCATGGAAATCAGAAAGTGAGAACTAAAATCTCACAGAAAAGAATGCTACAAGATTCACCCTGGTGTGAAGAGTGGCAAGAGTCACTTCAATATTAAGATCAGGAAACTATATAACAGTCTTTAGATATCAGCTGAGGAACCTTTACTCAAGCACACATCATAAGCTTTTACAAAATATACCTTGAAGTCTTTTTTTTAACATGATTCTTGTTATGTGGATTATTTCAATGATTTCTAGTAGTTACATACTATGGAATAAGCAAAGTTATGCTTGAGATTTTTCACCATAAGAAATAAGGATGGGGAAAAGTTTCAAAGATCTAGTACCTTTCTATTAAAGTTCTGAGAGCATTTCATACAGATTATGCTGAATGGATCAGAGGTGTAATAAGAACCAAAAAATGAGCCAAGATGTTAAGAGGATAAATTGTATCATGTAATGCTTGTACTTCCTTTGGAAGAATCATATTCACCCAAAAATAAAGGTTAATGGACCCGCATTTCATTTAAGCTTCAGGTAAGTAAGATCTAGTAAAGTCTAGTTAAAGCAATAAAACTATGATTCATCTTTGGTCTCTGGAAAAAACTCAATGTGTTCCTGAGTTGGGAAACTCAGAGTTTTTGAACTTGTTCTTCCTCTGACAAGCCCACTTTCCAGATATTGACATGGCTCCTTTCCTCACTTCTTCACGTTTCTGTTCAAAAGTTACCTTATCCAGAAGGCCTTCTTTCACCACTGTTTATAAAACAGCAATGCAACATTACACCCAAACTTCCTATTTCTCTCACTGCATTATTTCTTTCCTTTGCATGTAACATCATTTTGATATTTTGCCATATTTCCTTGAATCTAAGATATGATTCAGTGTAAATAACATCACTATGAAAGAAAAAGACTGCACATTTTAAGAGGTCATTAATTTTAAGTTGTTTCCTAGTTTCTTTAAGTTAACCTGAAAATTTATATGGAAATGCAACAGACCCAGAATAGCCAAAACAGTTTTGAAAAAGAACAAAAGTAAAGGACACACACTTCCAAATTGTAAAACTTACTATTAAACTATTGTAACCAAGTCAATGTGCTGTTGGAATACAGGCAGGAATATAAAACAATGTAACAGAATTGAGAATCCAAAAGTTTTCCTTTATACATTTCTTATATTAATTTTTGACTATGGAAGAAATGTCAGTCTTTTCAACAAACGTTGAAACAAATGCATATCTACATGCAAAAAGATTAGACTTTTACAATATACCAAACAAAATATTAATTCAAAATGGGTGATTGGTCTGAATATAAGGTCTAAATTTATAAAACTCTTAGAAGAAAACATACAGTGAAAAAAAAAACACCCAAATATATAGTAACTCTGGGTTAGGTAAAGAGTTCTTAAGTATGACACCAAAGAACAAGCCCCAAACAAACAAACAAACAAACAAAAAAGGATAAATTGAATATTAAAATTAAAAATTTCCCCACTTCATGGGGCACTTGGGTGGCTCAGGCTGTTAAGCATCTGCCTTTGGCTGAGGTCATGATCCCAAGGTCCTGGGATGGAGTCCTGCATCAGGCTCCCTGCTCAGTGGGTAGCCTGCTCCTCCCTCTCCTCTGCTTGTGCTCTCACTCTCTCTCTCAAATAAATAAATAAAATCTTTAAAAAAATTTCTCCACTTCAAAGGACATTTTAAGAAAATCAACAGAACCACACACTGTGAGAAAATATCTGTAAATCATATATCTGATTTAAAAAAAAACCTTATATGCAGAATATTTAAAGAACTTTTTTTTAAATTGTATTTTTTTAATTGGAGTATAGTTCACATACATATTACATTAGTTTCAGATGTACAGCATATGGATTTGACAACTCTATACTTTATGCTATTCTCACCACAGTTTAACTACCATCTGTCACCATACAACACTATTACAATACCACTGACAATATTCTTCATGCTGGACCTTTCATTCCTGTGACTTATTCATCCCATAACCAGAAGCTGGTGCCTGCATTACCCTTCACGCCTTTTCCTCCAGCTCCCCACTCCCCTTGCCTCTGGCAATCATGTTTGTTCTCTGTATTTATGGGTCTGTTTTGGCTTTATTTTTTAGATTACACGTGTTAAGTGAAATCATATGACATTTGTGTTTGACTTAGTTCACTTAGCATAATACTCTCAAGGTCCATCCATGTTGTCATGAATGGAAAGATCTCATTGTTTTTTATGGCTGAAGTAATATTCCTGTGTGTGTGCACATGTGCATGTGTATAAACACACATACACTACCTCTTTATCCATTCATCTATTGATGGACATTTGTGTTGCTTTCATATCTTGGCTATTGTAAATAATACTGCAAAACATATGGGTGCAGGGGCACCTGGCTAACTCAGTTGGTTGGGTCTCTGACTCTTGGTTTCAGCTCAGGCTGTGGTCTCAGGGTGGTGAGACTGAGCCCCAGGTTGGGCTTGGCACTCAGCATGGCATCAGCTTGAGATTCTCCTTCTCCCTCTTCCTTTGTCCCCCTCCTAGCTCTCACACATGTGCACTCTCTCTCTAGTTTTCCCAGAATCTTCTATTGAAGAGACTGTCTTCCTCATTGTATATTCTTGCCTCCTTTGTCATAGATTAAGTGACCATAAAAGCATGAGTTTATTTCTGGACTGTCTGTTCTGTTCTATTGATCTATTTCTGTGCCAGTACCATGCTGTTTTGATTACTATAGCTTTGTAGTACATCTTAAAATCTGAATTTTTTTAAAAAGATTTATTTATTTGAGAGCAAGAGACAGAGCAGGGGGAGGGGCAGAGGAAGAAGGAGAGAGAGTCTCAAGTAGAGTCCCCACTGAGCATGGAGACCCATTCAGGGCTTGATCCCACCACTCTGAGAGATCATGACCTGAGATGAAATCAAGAGTCAGACACTTAATCAGGTGAGCCACTCAGATGTGCTGAAATCTGAAATTTTGATACGTTCAGCTTTGTTCTTCTTTCTCAAGACTGTTTTGGCTATTTGGGTGTCTTCTGTGGTTCCATACAAATTTCACAATTATTTGTTCTTATTCTGTGAGAAATGCTATTGGTATATTGAAAGGAATTACATTAAATCTATAGATTGTTGGGGGTAGTATATACACTTAAAATATTAATTCTCCTAATCTATGAGCATGGAATATCTTTCCATTTGTTTATATATTTTTTAAAAAGATTTTATTTATTTATTTGACAGAGAGAGAGAGAGAGAGAGAGATCACATGTAAGCAGAGAGGCGGGTAGAGGAGGGGAAGCAGGCCCCCCATGGAGCGGAGAGCCCGACACAGGGCTCAATCCCAGGATCCTGAGATCATGACCTGAGCTAAAGGCAGAGGCTAACCCACTGAGCCACCCAGGTGCCCCTCCATTTGTTTATATTGTTCTCAATTTCTTTCATAAGTGTTTTATAGTTTTTGGAGTACAAGCCTTTCATCTTCTTGGTTAAATTTGTCCTTAGGTATTTTACTCTTTTCAGTGCCACTATAAATGAAATTGTTTTCTTGATTTTTCTTTCTGCTACTTCGTTATTAGTGTAGAGAAGTGCAACAGATTTCTGGATATTAACTTTGTGTCCTGCCACTTTACTGAATTCCTGGACTAAACGTCTATAAATTTTTGGTGGAGTCTTTAGGGTTTTCTATGTATAGTATCATATCATCAGCAAATGGTGACAGTTTTACTTCTTTAACCATGGGGATGCCTTATAAAGAAATTTTTCAAATCAGTAAGATGCCAAATAATCCAATAAAAACTGAGCTAAAGATCTGAATGTACATTTTACCAACGAAGATACATGAATGGCCAATAAGCATTTGAAAAGATGCCAAATAGCATTAGCCAATAGGGAAATGTAAAACTACAAAATATGCCATTTGCAACATAGGTGGACCTAGAGGGTATTACGTTAAGTGAAGTAAGTCAGACAGAGAAATACAAATAACATATAATTTCATTTATATGTGAATCTAAAAAACAGGGCTCAGTCTGTTAAGCAGCTACCTTCAGCTCAAGTCATGATCTCAGGGTCCTGGGATCAAGCCCTGGTTGGGCTTCCAGCTCAATGGGGAGTCTGCATCTCCCTCTCCCTCTGCCCATTCTGCCACTCAAGCTTACTCACGCTCTCTCCCTCAAATAAATATTTTTTTAAATCTAAAAAAAATAAATAAATAATAAACAGCAGAACAAATCTAAATACAGAGAACAAACTGATGGTTGTCAGAGGGGAGAGGGGTGGAGGATGGGCAAAGTAGGGGAAGGGGAGTGGGAGATAAAGTGTACAGTTACGGAATGAATCACTCACAGGAATAAAAGGTATGGCATAGGGAATACAGTCAATGGTAGTGTAATAGCATTGTATGGTGACAGATGGTAGCTACACTTGTGGTGAGCATAACAAAATGTATAGAGATGTTGAATCACTACATTGTACACCTGAAACTAATGTAACATTATGTGTCAACTATACTCAAACAGTTAAAAAAAAAAAAACACCCCACTACAGTAAGATACTATTTTTCAACCACCAGAATGGCTATGATTTAAAAAAAAAAAAGGCAGACAATAACAAGTGTTGCTAGAAATACAGAGGAAATGAAACTCTCACACACTGCTGGTAATAATGGAAAATTATACAGATAGTGTGGGAAAGTTTGGCAGTTTCTTAAAAAGTTAAACACAAATTTACCCTGTGACCCAGAAGTTCTACTCTTAGGTATCAACTCCCACCCCAAATGAAACATTCCACACAGAGACTTGCAAACAAATGTTCACAGCAGTATTATTCATAATAACCAAAAAATACAAACACTCCAAATGTCCACCAACTACTGAATGGATAACAAAACATATACACATAGAATGGGATGAATTTCAGGCTAAAAGGGAATGAACTATTGATGCAAGCCACAACATGGTTAACCCCCCAAAACATTTATACTAAATAAAAGAAGCCAGATACAAAAGACTATATATCACATCATACCATTTAAATGAAATGTCCAGAAAGGGCAAATCTACAGAGAACGAAACCAGATAAATGGTCAGTTGGGGCCATGTGGGAATGTGAACTGATTGCAAATGCACACGAGGGACCTTTTTGGAGTAATGGAAATATTCTAAAGCTGGATATGATGATGTTTGCACTACTCTGTAAATTTACTGAAAATCATCTAACCGTATATACATAAATGGATGACCTTTAAGATATGTAAATTACAAAACTATTTTAAAAGATGCTTCACAACTTGATATAAATCAAAAATATGAAACACCTTGTATGTCAGAACATATTATACGTTTGTTTGTCCATTATGTGTTTCCCACTCTAGAAAGTGAGCTCTGAAAGGGCAGGGACTTTATATTTTCTATTAACTGCTGAATCCCCAGCAGCAAGGTAGGGCACACTGTAATGTACTGAACACTGAACAATACACTGAAATATATTGAGCATTCAATATTCATTGCATGACTGACTACATGAATTATTGTTTTCCTCTGATAAGAATGTCAAGCATGTTGGGGCGCCTGGGTGGCTCAGTGGGTTAAAGCCTCTGCCTTTGGTTCAGGTCATGATCTCAGGGTCCTGGGATTGAGCCCTGCATCGGGCTCTCTGCTTGGCAGGGAGCCTGCTTCCTCCTCTCTCTCTGCCTGCCTCTCTGCCTACTTGTGATCTCTGTCTGTTAAATAAATAAATAATTAATTTAAAAAAATGTCAAACATGTATGACACGATTAATCACATACCCTTCTACAAGTGTACCCTGAACAATAATTATCTGAGACTTACACATGTATCATAGTTGGTCCTCACAAGAGCCTGAGGACACAAAAAAAGAAGAGAGAGCACAGAGGCTAGAATGGACATGTTGGTCTTGAGCTACCCATAGTACATCTTGCAGATATGACTAGTAAGCCATAGCCAGCTGGAAATAAAGGGATGTTGTTTAGTGAAGTGATCTGGTCCAGTACATCTTGAGAATCATCATTTTTGTGAAATCACGAGTCTGAGTGAGCAGAGAAAGTGCATGTAGAAAAAAATAATGTGCCACTGTCTTTCCTGCAGAAGACAACCTAGTCAAGGACACCTTATGAGTAGAGGAATAACATAATAAAAGAAGAGTGACATGAATAGTTAGATGAAGAAACAAACTGAATCTTAACAGAGAGGATGAATTTTCAGATGATAGGAGTAGGACTGGGTAGAAAGAGGAGAAACTGAAAGTCATATCAAAGGAAGAATTGCTACAGGTGAGAAAATAAATGATGCCTGTAGGGTAGGAGAGAAAGAGAAGAACAATCTAAAGAAAAGAAAAGAAAAAAACCTGAGAGGTCACACGATAAAAACAAAAAAAACAAAACAAAACAAAAATTAAGTTGCAAATAAACTTTCAGAGAGACAAAAAGAGAATAAAGTGAGGAAACTAATAAGTGAAGATCTGGTTATGTTACGTAACAAGTATATTAGAAAAGCTTCCTTCTAAATTTACCTAATGAAGTAAGAGAACAAATGAAAAGACCCAGAATTATTCTCACACATGGTTCAGTTACATGTTTTAATAAAAATATTTAAAATTTAATAAAGATACTTAGTGAATAATACAAACAATCTGTCATGTATCAGAAGGTTTCTGGATGTAAACTTGAAAGTAACCATCTGTTGTATTCTGATATTCTGTCTGGTGTTTAACAATGTAAGCATTCCTTAAAATATTTACCTGAGTGCCACAGATTTGGTAAACAGAAATACTGTTTAAAAAAAAATAAAAAATAAAAAATAAACCCTCCCTGAAATACATTGTTCTACTTTAACAATGTGTTGCTATGGAAGTGCTCAAAATGAGGAGATAAAAAGAAGCACGCACTCTGTTTTTAGTAACACCCAATGGAAAATTGTCCCAGCATTTGGTTCTGACAGATTAGCAGAGTTATTTTCAGAATAAGGCAGTCCTAAAATCATCCAAGATTTGAAACGCCAACTAGGTAATTTTAGATTACAGAGGCTAAAGGAGTAATTAGAAATGAAACCTAATGCTCATATAATAAATGTCAGTTTTTAAAAGAACATTATTTTATATTAAGTTTCGCCATGAGAGATTCTGGACTCTGGGAAACAAACTGAGGATAACAGGAGGGAGGGGGGCAGGGGGATGGGGTAACTGGGTATTGCGTATTAAGGAAGGCACATGATGTGATGAGAACTGGATGTTATACACAACTAATGACTCAGTGAACACTACATCAAAAACTAATGATGTACTAAATGTTGGCTAACTTAATAAAAAGTTTCAATGTGAAGCCAAATTAATTTGAGTGTCAATACCTAGCTACAAATATTTTCTTCCTTATTGGCAGAAAGGTTCTTTTTCCAGATTTAAACAATAGCTATTTATTTGCAATATTACGGATCAAAATTTTCCTAAAATTTTAAACATTTGAGAATTTCAGACCAATATTCCTGATGAATATGGATGGTAAGATTCTCAACAAGATCCTAGCAAATGGGATCCAATAACACATTAAAAAGATTATCTACCAGAAAGGGGAACCCTCTTACACTGTTGACGGGAATGCAAGTTGGTGCAGCCACTTTGGAGAATAGTGTGGAGATTCCTTAAGAAATTAAAAATAGAACTTCCCTATGACCCTGCCATTGCACTACTGGGTATTTACCCCAAAGATACAGATGGAGTGAAAAGAAGGGCCATCTGTACCCCAATGTTTATAGCAGCAATGGCCACGGTCGCCAAACTGTGGAAAGAACCAAGATGCCCTTCAACGGACGAATGGATAAGGAAGATGTGGTCCATATACACTATGGAGTATTATGCCTCCATCAGAAAGGATGAATACCCAACTTTTGTATCAACATGGACGGGACTGGAAGAGATTATGCTGAGTGAAATAAGTCAAGCAGAGGGAGTCAGTTATCATATGGTTTCACTTATTTGTGGAGCATAACAAATAACATGGAGGACATGGGGAAATGGAGAGGAGAAGGGAATTGAGGGAAATTGAAAGGGGAGATGAACCATGAGAGACTATGGACTCTGAAAAACAATCTGAGGGTTTTGAAGGGGCGGGGGTTTGAATGGTGCGTATTACGGAGGGCACGTATTGCATGGATCACTGGGTGTGGTGCGTAAACAATGAATTCTGTTATGCTGAAAATAAATAAATAAATAAATAATAACAGTTATATGCCAATAAGTTAAGCAACCTAGATGAAATGGATGCATTCCTGGAAACCTATAAACTTCCAAAACTGAATCAGGAAGAAATCAACAACATCAATAGACCAATATCTAGAAATGAGATTGAAGCAGTGATCCAAAACCTCCCAAAAAACAAGAGCCCAGGACCTGACAGATTCCCTGGAGAATTCTACCAAACATTCAAAAAAGAAATAATACCTATTCTCCTGAAGCTGTTTCAAAAAATAGAAACAGAAAGAAAACCTTCAGACTCTTTTTATGAAACCAGCATTACCCTGATCCCCAAACCAGGCAAAGACCCCACCAAAAAGGAGAATTTCATACCAATAACCCTGATGAATATGGACGCCAAGATTCTCAACAAGATCCTAGCTAATAGGATCCAACAGTACTATCTACCATGACCTGGTGGGATTTATCCATGGGATGCAAGGGTGGTTCAACATTTGCAAATCAATCAATGTGATAGAACAAATCAATAAGAGAGAAGAACCACATGGTCCTCTCAATTGATGCAGAAAAAGCATTTGACAAGATACAGCATCTGTTCCTGATTAAAACCCTTCAAGTATAGGGATAGAGGGAACATTCCTCAACTTCATAAAATCTATCTATGAAAAACCCACAGCAAATATCATCCTCAATGGGGAAAAGTTGACAGCCTTCCTTTTGAGATCAGGAACACAACAAGGATGTCCACTCTCGCCGCTGTTGTTCAACATAGTACTAGAAGTCCTCGCAACAGCAATCGGACAACAAAGAGAAAGAAAAGGTATTCAAATTGGCAAAGAAGTAGTCAAACTCTCTCTCTTTACAGATGACATGATACTTTATATGAAAAACCCAAAAGACTCCACCCCTAAACTACTAGAACTCATATAGGAATTCAGTAATGTGCAGGATGCAAAATTAATGTACAGAAATCAGTTGCTTTCTTATACACTAACAATGAAAATATAGAAAGGGGAATTAGAGAATTGATTCCATTTACTACAGCACCAAGAACCACAAGATACCTGGGGAAAAAAACATAACCAAAGAGTTAAAGTTTCTGTATGTGAGGAACTACAGAACACTCATGAAAGAAATTGAAGAAGACACAAAAAGATGGAAGACCATTCCATGCTCTTGGATCGGAAGAATAAACATTGTTAAAATGTCTGTACTGCCTAGAGCAATCTATACTTTTAATGCCATTCCGATCAAAATTCCACCGGTATTTTTCAAAGAGCTGGAACAAACAATCCTAAAATTTGTATGGAACCAGA
>NW_019154094.1:9019597-9027913 GCF_002288905.1 Enhydra lutris kenyoni | reverse complement strand
TGAGAGACTATGGACTCTGAAAAACAACCTGAGGGTTTTGAAGGGGCGGGGGATGGGAGGTTGGGGGAGCCAGGTGGTGGGTATTAGAGAGGGCACGCATTGCATGGAGCACTGGGTGTGGTGCAAAAACAATGAATTAAAAGAAATTAAAAAAAAAAAAAAAAAGATTATCCACCATGACCAGGTGGGATTCACCCCTGGGATTCAAGGATGGTTCAACATTCACAAATCAATCAATGTGATAGAACAAATCAATAAGAGAAGAGAGAAAAGCCACATGGTCCCCTCAATGGATGCAGAAAAAGCATTTGACAAAATCCAGCATCCGTTCCTGATTAAAACACTTCAAAGTATAGGGATAGAGGGAACATTCCTCAACTTCATAAAATCTATCTATGAAAAACCCACGGCAAATATCCTCAATGGGGAAAAGCTCACAGCCTTCCTGTTGAGATCAGGAACACAAGGATGGCCACTTTCACCACTCTTGTTCAACATTATTATTAGAAGTCCTAGCAACAGCAATCAGACAACAAAGAGAAATAAAATGTATTCAGGGGCGCCTGGGTAGTTCAGTGGGTTAAAGCCTCTGCCTTCGGCTCAGGTCTTGATCCCAGTGTCCTGGGATAGAGCCCCGCATCAGGTGCTCTGCTCGGCGGGGAGCCTGCTTCCTCCTGTCTCTCTGCCTGCTTCTCTGCCTACTTGTGATCTCTGTCAAATAAATTAATAAAATCTTTTTTAAAAATAAAAATAAAAAAATAATAAAATGTATTCAAATTGGCAAAGAAGAAATCAAACTCTTTCTCTTCACAGATGACATGACTTTATATGGAAAACCCAAAAGACTCCAGCCCCAAACTACTAGAACTTATACAGCAATTCAGTAATGTGGCAGGATACAAAGTCAATGTACAGAAATCAGTTGCTTTCTTATACACTAACAATGAAAATACAGAAAGGGAAATTAGAGAATCGATTCCATTTACTATAGCAGCAAGAAACATTTGAGACAAATATATAAATATTAAGGGAAAAGGCTTAGTGCACTATTAATAAATTAATAAAATTAATAAATATTAATAAATAAAATTTATTTTTAAATTTAATTTTTTCAGTGTTCCAAGATTTATTGTTAACTTTTTCATTTTAAAATCTTTACAACTAATGGTTAGCAAGTACTGTGGATTCATTCAATTTAATTGAGTCTAAATCTCTTAGCATGGAAAACTTGGAGTCAAAGCAGGAAACCTAGATTTTCGTTCCATTTTGCCTACTCTCTAGGCAAAATTTATTTCCTTTTTCAAAAATTTTTTTATATTTTTAGTTACTTTTCAGTGTACTAGAATTCATTGTTTATGCACTATACCCAGTGTTCCATGTAATACGTGCCCTCCACAATACCCACCACCAAAAATTTATTTCCTTCTGCTTGGTTATGATATTCTTTTTTTAAAAAGATTTTATTTTTATTTATTTGACAGAGATCACAAGTAGGCAGAGAGGCAGGCAGAGAGAGAGAGAGAGGAGGAAGCAGGCTCCCCGCTGAGCAGAGAGCCCAATGTGGGGCTCAATCATGACCCAAGCCGAAGGCAAAGGCTTTAACCTACTGAGCCACCCAGGCGCCCCTTGGTTATGATATTCTTAACTCTAATTCTGTTTCCTTATCTATAAAACAAAGGCAAGGGGGAAAAAAGGAATCTTCCTTGCCCAACTTCTTGAAGGTAGTAAAGATAAAATGGAAAGATGGATGTCAAGCACTTAAGCTGCAATATACAACAAAATACATGGCAGTATAATCATATCAAAATTTAACCTGTATTTCAAAAAATCAATATGAGCTTAGTTGTTTTTATTCAATTTTATATCACAAATAGTAAAAATGAATTAAACCCAACTCTGACTCATAAAGGTAAATATAAAAAAAATCTAGTTATACAAGAAGTTATACTGAATACTCAGGGAATCTTCCTTTGACAATATGTGATTCTTAAAATATCTGTATGTACCAATACAATCTCGTTACAGCTAGTGTATGGGTACTAAAATTTCTTACTTTTTATTGCAGTTGCTCTCAAATCATGGACTTTTTCTTATTTTCACATATTTCCCTAAAACATCTTCTGTAAAAGACAATTTGTTGTTGTTGTTTTCAAATAGTGTCTTTGTTACTGGTTTCTAAGAGATCTTTACGACTAAGGATATTAACCATTTGCCATACATTGCAAATGAAATACTATATTTTCTTGCCAATATTTTGCTGTGATGTTTTACTTTTCCATTGTACAGAAGTTGTATATTGAAATATAATTGTGTTCTGCTTTTTAAAAAAAATTTTTTAAATTCGGTACAAAATGCAAATAGAACAGTGGCTGATGAACTGATGAGCTTAAAAAAAAGAAGTAGTGCATAGGATATATGCAGCTGTCCTCAGTAAAAAGTCAGAATCACAGTCAAGGCAGGCTTAGCTGTGGGTTGGGTGAAGTACCACAAATGAGTAAATACTGATTTGAAATGATAATTTGCAGCACAACTGTCATCATCTTCAGAGGGCAAGGAGAAGCTAAGAGCACACACATCAGAGTCATCATTTAGAACTGGTAGTAAGGATAACAACAAGAAAATATATGCAGCTTCTAAAAGCAGCATTAAAAAAATGGGTCCTTCTCTAGGAGAGAATTTTGAGAAAAGCAAAAATCTGCTTTCTTAGAAATACTCTTTTCTATGAACAATAATAACAGAATTTCTTGGTCCCCAATTTAGTCTTTTGAGAAAGAAACAAAGATTTATAACCTTTGAACCAGCTCTAAAACTACTGTGTTTTGATCCTTACTTTAGAACATTTCATATCTGAAATAATCACTTTCAGCTCCTGTTAGGTAAAAACATTTCTCAGGAATTAGGGAAATATTATAATATTTTAAGACTTCAAAATATGCTGCTGTTGCAACTCAAATTTACAAAGCAAGCCTCAGAGAGGGTTATGTCTCATTGAAAGAATGTCCTTGGGTATAACTTGCCTGCCCAATGCTCTGCAAGGAGGACATGCAACCCCACTGCGGCTACCTCTGAGAGAACTCAAGCTTCCCAGCCAATCCATCATTGTTTGCCTGAAATAGTAAATGCATTCCTATTGAAAGAATGCTTTAATGAAGCCTAGTAACTCAGCCCAAACTACACTTAAACAGGCGAATGCCCTTTCTCACAGAAACTTCATTTTTCCAGAATGTTAGGAATGAATGCTGTGATATAACTGCCACAGTTCATAATGGTATCTGAGAGTAAGTATGGTGGAATCAAGTGTTAAGGCATCACAGCAGTAATGAGATCCTAGTTTTCATTTTTCTCAGTCTTATTTTGGAACTGTGTAACCCCCTGTAGTTTTCATACATTGTTCTTTCTCAAGATTGTTTTAAACCAGGGCAAAAGTTTAAAACATTATTAAAATTATGGATTATTACTATTAGAGAATTATATAACAACCCAAACAGCCTTAGTGATCCTAATACAAATGAAGGAAAAGCTCTAACCGCAGATTAGACAAAATAATACATCTTTATTCTTTTACATCCATTGTTCTACTGACATAGATCAGGACCAAATGCTTACCAGTGGATCAATATGACAGTGTCATTTTTACTCTGATACTGCCCTAAATTGGTTTAAAGTTAAAGTAAAGCCATTACGTACTCCATAAAGAATTCATATTGGAAGAAGATACTGGTTTTTTATTTGTGAACTCACATGAAGTCAAATATGGAGAAGTAATGAAGATTACTTTACAATGTAAAAAATACAGTGAATCTTTCTGGAACTTGGTTAGAGACAAGGTTTGAGGCAAAAAAGACACCTCAAGTTTGTTAACCCTCAATTCCTACCTAGTAAAATCTGGGAGAGGAAGAAGAAAGGGAGGTAGTGTGTTACCAAGTCACCTTAAGTTACTTCCTAGCTGTGGGATTTACCGGAGTATAAAGTGAGAATGTTAATGCCATTTTACAAGGCTGCTATGAGTAGAAAATGGTTATAAATGTATAAACAGCACTGAGTCCATAGAGACCATCAATAAATGATGGGGAGTTTTTGTTAAGGGAATAGGACCTTTGGGGAGAGCTGTTTTAAAGAAGAAACAGAAGCTTTCAGAAGCATAGAACACTTACTCTAAAATGTAGGACTATCACAAATCAGATATAGATAATCCTTTTACAGAACATAAAACCTATAAATAATAAATAACATCAAAATGAAAGTAAAACATCTTTGATATGGCTGAGTGGGTAAGAAAGTAAAGCCAGAAACTACTATAACATCGAAATATGGAGAATCTGTCATTCCATCTGCACTTACCCTGGAGGCACCAGCCAATATCTGGGTTTTAGCTAAGTATCTTTAGGCCAGAACTAGGTAGGAGGTGGGATCAAATCCTGGAGGCTAGGGTTCTACAAGGCAGATACCCTCAGTGAATAAATTAGGAGGAAAAAAAAAATCCCACTATGTAGAGAGCAACACAGGACAAGGTATGTGTCTCAGCCTTGGCTATGGATCCAATGAGACGCAAAAAGGAATAGCAACTGCAAATGAGCACTCCCATGCGTCTGAAGAGGGAAACCACTCTAATGCATAGGTTGAAAGCTCAATCTAAAATTTTTTAAAGTTTTATTTAAATTTCAGCTAGTTAACATACAGTGTAATATCAGATTCTGGTGTAAAATATAGTGGTTCAGCACTTCCATACAACAACCTGTGATCATCACAGCAAGTGCACTCCTTACTCATCCCCCCACCCAACTCCCTTTTGGTAAACATCAGTGTGTTCTCTATAGTTAACAGTGTTTATGGTTTGCCTTTTTTCCTCCCTATGTTCATCTCTTTCATTTCTTAAATTCCACATGAGTGAAATCATATTTATCTTTCTCTGACTGATTTCACTTATCAGAATACACTTTAGCTCCATCCATGTC
This sequence comes from Enhydra lutris kenyoni, assembly GCF_002288905.1. NCBI lineage: Eukaryota > Metazoa > Chordata > Mammalia > Carnivora > Mustelidae > Enhydra > Enhydra lutris. Next base: position 9,022,958 of record NW_019154094.1, on the reverse strand, counting down.
ATTGCAAATAGTAAGATTTCATTCTTTTTAATGGCTGAGTAATATTCCTGTGTGTGTGTGAGTGTGTGTGTGTGTGTGTGTGTGTGTGTGTGTGTGTGTACCCCACATCTTATTTATCCATTCATCAGTCACTTGAGCTGCTTCCATAATTTGGCTGTTGTTGATAACGTTGTAATAAACATAAGGGTTCATGTATCTCTTTGAATTAGTATTTTTACATTCTTTGGGTAAACACAGTAGTGCAATTGCTAGGTGATAGGGTAGTTCTATTTTTAACTATTTGAGGAACCTCCATACTGTTTTTCAGAGTGGCCACACCAGCTTACATTCCTACCAACACTGAAAGAGGGTTCCCCTTTCTCTGCATCCTCACCAACACTCGTTGTTTCTTGTTTAATATTAGCCATTCTGACTGGTGTGAGGTGATATCTCACTGTAGGTTTGATTTGTATTTTCCTGATGATCAGCGTGGTTGAGCATCTTTCATGTGTCTGTTGGCCATCATTTTTGGAAAAAATGTCTATTCATGTCTTCTGCCCATTTTTTAACTGGATTATTTGCTTTCTAGGTCTTGAGTTTTATAAATTCTTTATATATTTTGGATACTAACCCTTTATCAGGTATGTCATTTTCAAATACCTTCTTGAATTCCACGGTTTGCCTTTTAGTTTTGTTGATTGTTTCCTTCTCTCTACAGCTTTTTCTTTTGATGAAGTCCCAATAGTTTATTTTGTCTCCTCTAGGATTTTAATGGTTTCCTGTCTCACATTTAGGTCTTTCATTCATTTTGAATTTAGTTTGTGTATGGTGTAAGAAAGTGGTCCACTTTCATTCTTTTGCATGTTGCTGCCCAGTTTTCCCAACACCATTTGTTGAAGAGACTATCTTTTTCCCACAGGATACTTTTTCCTGCTTTGCCAAGATTAGTTGACCATATAGTCTGATTCCTTTCTGGGTTTTCTAATTCTGTTCCATTGATCCATGTGTCTATTTTTGTGCCAGTATCAGACTGTCTTGATCACTACAGCAAACCAAAAACCATAAGATACCCAGGAATAAACCTAACCAAAGAGGTAAAAGTTTGTACTCTAAAAACTTTTACAAAACACTGATGAAAGAAATGGAAGAGGACACAAAGAAATAGAAAACATTCCGTGTTCATCAACTGTAAGAACAAGTATTGTTAAAATGGCCATACTACCTAAAGCAATCTACACATTTAATGCAATTCCTACCCAAGAAGCCTCAATTTAAATTTTAACATGTTTCCAGATAGTTAATACCCCAAGACTCTGGCAAAAACCATGAGAGACTATGGACTCTGAAAAACAAAAACCATGAGAGACTATGGACTCTGAAAAACAATCTGAAGGTTTTGAAGGGCTGGGGGTGGGAGGTTGGGGGAGCCAGTGGTGGGTATTATGGAGGGCACGTATTGCATGGAGCACTGGGTGTGGTGCAAAAACAATGAATTCTGTTACGCTGAAAAGAAATAAAAAAAACAAATGCAAATTTGCCGGGAAATGTTTTAACCTTAGCTTTAAAGAATTCCTAGAGTTAGAGCCCCAAAGAACAAGTACTCAAAACAAAACAAAACAAAACAAACAAAAAAAAAACAACCAACCAACCAAAACCAGGATTAAAATAAGCAAATATGAACAAGGGTCAGCAAATAAAAAGACAACTGAATCAGAAAAAAAAAAAAACCTGAAGACTGAAATGATCAGATACAGAATATAAATGGACATCTACAATATGCTTAAAGAAGTAAATGGGTACAGTAAATAGCAAGAAGAAAAGGCTATAAAAATTAACCAGGCTTAAAAAATAACGAAAGAATTCCTGACTTGCTCTCATTATTTTCCCTTTGCTTGTTTTGTTTCTTAAATTCCACATATGAGGGAAATCATGTGGTATTTGTCTTTCTCTGGCTGACTTATTTTATTTACTACAATACCCTCTAGTCCATCCATGTCATAAATGGCAAGATTTCATCTTTTATGGCTAAATAATATTCCACTGTATGTGTGTATATATAATGTGTGTATACATATATATACATACATACATACATACCACATCTTCTTTATCCATTCATCAATCAATAGATACTTGGGCTGCTTCCATAGCTTGGCTATTATAAATAATGTTTCTATAAACATCAGGGTGCATGTATCCCTTTTTAATTAGTGTTCTTATATTCTTTGGGTAATACTTACTATTGCAATTGCTAGATCAAAAGGTAGTTCTATTTTAACTGTCTGAGGAACCTCCACACTGTTTTCGACAATGGCCATACCAATTTCCATTCTCATAAGCAGTGCACAAGTGCTCCTTTTTCTCCATATCCTCACCAACATCTGTTGTTCTGGTGTTGCTGATTTTAGACATCAGACTCTTAATAATAGAAAACAAAATGGTTACCAGAGGGGAAGTGGGTGGCAGTGGGGTAGGCCAAATAGGTGATAAGGATTAAGAATCTGATTTTAGCTATCAGACTCTTAATTATAGAGAATAAAATGGTTACCAGAGGAGAAGTGGGTGGAGTGGATAGGTTAAAATGTAAATGTAAAAATGTAGGACTAAAAAAGATAAAGACTTGCTTTAGGAATAAACTCCTACAGTAGTAAATATCATTCCTATTAAAAAACAACAAAAATGAAATAATGAGTAAACATTTAATCCATCATTTAAAAATATGCCAGGCACCATTCTAAACTTTTATACCATTAAGTGACATGACAACCCTAGGAGGTAGACACCACTATTATCTCCTAGAAGGAAACTAAGAGGCACAAAATCATTCAGCTATCAAGCTACCATGTTGCAGCATCAGGATTTGAACTCGGGAATATCCCTCCAGACCCCATGCACTTACATGCACTATACAAAGTCTCTCTGCTGAATTCCTCTCCTATGGATGCAAAATCTATGATGTAAGCACATATGTTCTTAATCCTTGGCAAATCAATATTCTTAGGATGACTGTAAAAATGGATTTTATATCTTCTGTTCTGTAAGTGGACCTCAACATGACATCCCACCTTCAATTTACAAATTTAATCTTCCAAAGATTAGAAAGACACTATACAGCAGAATTTAGAGCTGTGCTTTATTTCTAGTAAAATTTAGGAACTGCTATAAACATTGGGGTACAGATGGCCCTTCTTTTCACTACATCTGTATCTTTGGGGTAAATACCCCAATGTTTATAGCAGCAATGGCCACGGTCGCCAAACTGTGGAAAGAACCAAGATGCCCTTCAACGGACAAATGGATAAGGAAGATGTGGTCCATATACATGATGGAGTATTATGCCTCCATCAGAAAGGATGAATACCCAACTTTTGTAGCAACATGG
>NW_019154094.1:8987485-9019497 GCF_002288905.1 Enhydra lutris kenyoni | reverse complement strand
AGGAGAAGGGAGTTGAGGGAAATTGGAGGGGGAGGTGAACCATGAGAGACTATGGACTCTGAAAAACAATCTGAGGGTTTTGAAGGGTAGGGGGATGGGAGGTTGGGGGAGCCAGGTGGTGGGTATTACGGAGGGCATGTATTGCATGGAGCACTGGGTGTGGTGCATAAACAATGAATTCTGTTACACTGAAAAGAAATACATAAATATATATATATATATATATATATATATATATATATATATATATAAAGTATATCTGTGATAGTCGTCTGTATTATTGTATGTAATCATTCATTCATCTTCCTTTTTGTGATACATTCAATTGTATGAATCCACCATAATTTATTTATCCATTTTACTGATGAATGTCTTTTTTCCCAGTTTGGTTTGCAGCAATTATGAACAAAGCTATTACTAACATACATGTATTTTGCTATTGGATTTACACCTATGAGTAGATTTGCTGGATCATCAGATATATGTGCTTTCAACTTTAGTTAATAGTGCCAAATACTTTTCCAAACTGGTTATCCCATTTCCTCTCCCACCAGCAATTTTTTTTCAAAGATTTTATTTATTTATTTGTCAGAAAGAGAGATAGCGAGAGAGATCACGAGCAGTGGAGAGAGGGAGAAGCAGGCTCCCCACTGAGCAGGGAGCCCAGGATTATGACCTGAGCCAAAGGCAGATGCTTAACAGACTGAGCCACCCAGGCGCCTCTCACCAGCAGTTTATGAAAGTAATAGTTGCCCTACATCCTTACCAGCACTTGGTATTACCAGTGTCTTGAATTTTAGTCATTCCAGTGGCTGTGTTGTAGTATCTCACTGTGGTTTTAATTTGTATTTCCCTGCTGAATGAAATTAAACATCTTTCCAAATGTTTATGAGCCACTGGAATATATGTTTTGTGAGAAGACTAATCAAGCCTTCTGCTCATTTTTCTACTTATTTTTGATTTGTAGTAGTTTTTTATAGCAGCATTTTGAAACTTTTTAAAATTTCTTCTCATTGTTCCAGAATCCATTGTTTATGCACCACACCCAGTGCTCCATGCAATACATGCCCTCCATAATATCCACCACCAGGCTCACCCAACCTCCCACCCCCCTCCCGCCAAAACCCTCAGTTTGTTTCTCAGACTCCACAGTCTCTCATGGTTTGTCTCCCCGTCCAATTTCCCCAACTCACTTCTCCTCGCCATCGCCCCATGTCCTCTGTGTTATTCCTTATGCTCCACAAATAAGAGAAACCATATGACAACTGACTCTCTCTGCTTGACTTATTTCACTCAGCATAATCTCTTCCAGTCCCATCCATGTTGATACAAAAGTTGGGTATTCATCCTTTCTGATGGAGGCATAATACTCCATAGTGTATATGGACCACATCTTCCTTATCCATTCGTCCATTGAAGGGCATCTTGGTTCTTTCCACAGTTTGGCGACCGTGGCCATTGCTGCTATAAACATTGGGGTACAGATGGCCCTTCTTTTCACTACATCTGTATCTTTGGGGTAAATACCCAGTAGTGTAATTGCAGGGTCATAGGGAAGCTCTATTTTTAATTTCTTGCAGAACACTCATGAAAGAAATTGAAGAAGACACAAAAAGATGGAACACCATTCCATGCTCTTGGATCAGAAGAATAAACATTGTTAAAATGTCTATACTGCCTAGAACATTCTATACTTTTAATGCCATTCTGATCAAAATTCCACTGGTATTTTTCAAAGAGCTGGAGCAAGTAATCCTGAAATTTGTATGGAATCAGAAGAGACCCCGAATCGCTAAGGAAAAGTTGAAAAACAAAAATAAAACTGGGGGCATCACGTTACCTATTTCAAGCTTTACTACAAAGCCGTGATCACCTAGACAGCATGGTACTGCATAAAAACAGACGCATAGACCAGTGGAACAGAGTAGAGAGCCCAGATATGGACCCTCAACTTTATGGTCATTTACTCTTCGACAAAACAGGAAAAAATATACAGGATAGAGCTTCCCTATGACCCTGCAATTACACTACTGGGTATTTACCCCAAAGATACAGATGTAGTGAAAAGAAGGGCCATCTGTACCCCAATGTTTATAGCAGCAATGGCCACGGTCGCCAAACTGTGGAAAGAACCAAAATGCCCTTCAACGGATGAATGGATAAGGAAGATATGGTCCATATACACGATGGAGTATTATGCCTCCATCAGAAAGGATGAATACCCAACTTTTGTAGCAACATGGACGGGACTAGAAGAGATTATGCTGAGTGAAATTAGTCAAGCAGAGATAGTCAATCATATATACTTTTTTGATGAAGATTTCTTGTTGTTGGAAAATTTTCCTTTTTCCATTGCTATAATAACTTTAAAAATGAAGAATAAAGATAATTCTGTCTAATAAATTTATTTTCTAGTTTTATTAATAATTGACCTCAATTGCTACATTGGCAATTGGGGATCCGTGTGTTATTTCTTTTTAAGATTTTTTTTTTATTTTTGAGACAGAGAGAGCATGCACAGAGGGAGAGGAAGAAGCAGACTCCCCACTGAGTGGGGACCCCCATGTGGGCCTCCATCCCAGGACCCTGGGATCATGACCTGAGCAAATGCTTAACCAACTGAGCCACCCAGGCACCCCTGTGTGTGATTTCTAATGTGCTTTCATTTAAAAAAAAAAAAAAAAGTACTTGCAGCATAAATACTTAAAAGTTCACAATCTTGTTTTAGACAGGAATGAGTAATGATGTCACCGTTTTTCCATAAATGATGGTTTTCATATCAAAATAAGGCTACTTGAATGGGAGATTAAGATTTTAACTGCCTCAGAGGAATGGAGGTTTTTCTATCCTGGCTCATGTATACATACAGTCTTATCCAAGCACTCCATTATACCTCATTATACAAATGAAGTCCACTTCATTGAGTCTATTTATTTCTCTACAGAGAGAAGCTTCTTAAGTGATGAAACCGCTATCATTCTAAATATTACCTATATCAGAAAATAGATGTCAATTACATATACCCAGAGAGACATATAATTAATATCAAAAACAAGATAATACAATCAACACTGATTTAGTGCTTGAAGCCTTATATGCAATTTTATTTAATCTCTAACAACTCTCTGATGAAGTTTTTTGTGTATACGTGGTTATTATAAATCTAAGACTTAATAAGAAACCTAACAGAGAAGGTGAAACGCTCAAATTTGAGAGCATGTCCAAAGCCCTTTCTCTAGAATTTAATGTATACTTGCTGATCCTGTGACAAAAGATAAACATAGCAAATTAACTAGTATAATCTCCTACCTTAATCTCTTGCATATATATCTTATTCAATTAACACTGTTAGAATTATTTCACACTGTCATTCATTATTTATTTAAATGACAGTTTTACGGGTCGCCTGGGTAGCTCAGTGGATTAAAGCCTCTGCCTTCGGCTCATGATCTCAGGGTCCTGGGATTGAGCCCCGCATCGGGCTCTCTGCTCAACAGGGAGCCTGCTTCCTCCTCTCTCTCTGCCTGCTTCTCTGCCTACTTGTGATCTCTGTCAAATAAATAAACAAACTCTTTAAAAATTTTTTTTAAAAAATGACAGTTTTATTTTTTCCTAAAAATAATATATATTAACCATTCAAAAATTTTAAAATAGATTAAAAAAAGACTAACATTTTGGTCCCTCGATTAATCTTCATTAAAATTATGATGCATTTTCTTCATGTGTTTTCCAAATATATTTTCATAATACAGGTGAGATTATAATTTATACAGAATTTCTACATAAATTCACTTTATTATATAATATACTATTTAAATTTTTCTGTGGCTCTTTAGATGTAAGCACTAACTCATCTATGTCTTAACTGGACCACAGTTGGCACATTTGGAGAAGTAAATTTGTTTTTGCTACTGCAAATACTGCTTCTATGTAAATATTTACGAAATAAAGATTCACTCTTTTCTCATATTTAACATTATCTTAAAACAAATTCCCAGAATTAGAACAACTTTTATTACTTTAAAATCTGAAGAATTTTAAGGCCTTTCCTAAATTATTCTTCAGATGTGCTAACTAAAATTTGGTACCCAGCAGCAAAGAATGAAGAAAATCAATAATAGAATTCAATAGTAGAAGATGATTTTCTTTTCTTTCTCTTTTCCTTCCTTCTTTTCTTTCTTTTATGGAACTGGAGTGGATTATGCTAAGTGAAATAAGCCAAACACAGAAAGACAATTATCTTATAGTTTCACTCATATATGCAACATAAGGAATAGCACAGAGGACCATGAAAGGGAGGGAAAACTGAATGGGAAGAAATCAGAGAGGGATAGAAACCATGAGAGACTCTGGACTCTGGGAAACAAACTGAGGGTTACAGAGGGGAGGTAGGGGAGGGGGAATGGGATAACTGGGTGATGGGTATTAAGGAGGGCATGTGTTGTGATGAGCACTGGGTGTTATATGCAACTAATGAATCATTGAACACCACATCAAAAAGTAATGTTGTGTCATATGTTGGCTAACTGAACATAATAAAAAATAAAAATAAAAATAAATTTACTTTCTTGCCTGTTAATTTGAAGGAGAATATCTGGGAATGGTTAGGGTTATCTCATCATCTCACTGATTTAATTTACATCTCTTACTAGTGAGACTGAGTATTACCTTAATGTATTGTTTTATGAATGGCTTGTACCTTTGCTGATTATCTTCTGGTATTCTTACTAGTTTTCCTATTGATTTTTATGTACTCTATACAGAAAGATGTTAATCTTTATAGTTATCTATGTTGAGAATTATTTCTCAGTTTACTCTTCATCATTTAATTTTCTTTTGTTTTCAGAATCAGATAAACTAGGCTTGATTTGTTTGATTATGTTAGGGTTAAAAAAATTTTTTTATTATTTTTATTAACATGCAACGTTATTATATGCCCCAAGGGTACAGGTCTGTGAATTGTCAGGCTTACACATTTCACAGCACTCACCATATCACATACCCTCCCCAATGTCCGTAACCCCACCACCCTCTCCATAACCCCCCTCCCCCCAGCAACCCTCAGTTTGTTTTGTGAGATTAAGAGTCTCTTACAGTTTTTTTGATGTAGTGTTTCAAGACTCAATGTTTGCACGTAACACCCAGTTCTCCATGCAATACGTGCCCTCCTTAATACCCATCACCAGGCTAATCCATTCCCCCACCCCTCCCCTCCAAAACCCTCAGTTTATTTCTCAGAGTCCATTAGACTTTAAAAGTTGTTAACCTAGATTCATTCTGGTTTAAGTATACTCTTTCTCAGAGGACAGCTAGGTCTCTAGCTACTTGCCTTTTGTAAAGTTAGATTAAGAAGAACTATATGGCTTGAAATTAAGTAGGGAAAACAAAGGGAGAATGTTTAGCTCTCTTACTAATTTCAGTAATACAACAAATTTTTATTCTCTTCCACTAGAAAGAGTCATTTGGAGAAGATGTGTATTCATTTGTTTTGAATTTCACTGGCTACATGACTGGCCTCCTACGTGCATTCAGAATAAGATCAATCATTTGACAGTTGTCATATTAACAATACTTTTTAAAGAATTAACCAGAAACACTGCAATTTGTTAAAATGGCAAAGAAAGACAACATTTCAACATTCCACTCATCAGAAGGCAAATTTAAAAATTACCATGGCAATTTCAAACTTTATGTATTTATTTTTTTTAAATACTGTTAGCAGTTGTCCTCTTTCCAACACAGACTCCCACTTTCAAGTTTTTCCATGTCTCTAGAAAATCAGTGAGTATACTGGCCTCAAACCACACCTGAAAGATTTTTCAAATTTTAAATATTCTAAGCTACTGCATCAAATAGCAACTCTAATTTATTCAGAACATTTCTGATCCTGAGTCTTTGATGAATGTAGAGCTGCAATACCAAATCCAGAATGTCTGTGCTCACTTGAAAAAGAAATAAATGTGCATTTTGTTGAAAACACCATTATTTTTCCTTTTTTTTCAAGTTTTTATTTAAATTCAGGTTAGTTAACATATAGTGTAATATACTGGTTTCAGGTGTAGAATTTAGTGATTCAGCACTTTCATACAACACCTGGTGCTCATGACAAGTGCAATCACCTATTTAACCCGTTCCCCCATCCACCTCCCATCCAGTAACCATCAGTTTGTTCTCTATAGTTTTGTTTCTTAAATTACACATATGAGTGAAATCATACGGTATTTGTCTTTCTCTGACTTATTTTGCTTAGTATAATACTTTTTAGCTCCATCCATGTCATTGCAAATGGCAAGATTTTATTTTTCTGATGGCTGAGTAATATTCCATTGTATATAGACCCTACATCTCCTTTATCCATCCATCATTCAATGGATATTTGGGCTCTCTCCATAGTTTGGCTATTGTTGATAATGATGCTGTAAACATTGGGGTGCATGTACCGCTCTGAATCATTATTTTGTAGTAGTGCAATTGCTGAGTCAGTATTTTTGTAGTAGTGCAACTGCTGGATCATAGGGTACTTCTATTTTTAACTTACTGAGGAAACTCCGTACTGTTTTGCAGAGCGGCTGCACCAATTTGCATTCCCACCCAACAGTGTAAAAGTGTTCCCTTTCTCCACATCCTAGCCAACACCTGTTGTTTCTTGTGTTGTTGATTTTAGCCCTTCTAACTGGCATGAGGTGATACTTCACTATAGTTTTGATTTGTATTTTCCTAATGATGGGTGTTGAGCAACATTTCGTGTCTGTTGGCCATCTGTAAGTCTTTTTTTTAATATTTTATTTATTTATTTGAGAGAGAGACAGTGAGAGAGAGTATGAGCGAGGAGAAGATCAGAGAGAGAAGCAGACTCCCTGTGGAGCTGGGAGCCTGATGCAGGACTCGATTCCGGGACTCCAGGATCATGACCTGAGCTGAAAGCAGTCGCTTAACCAACAGAGCCCCCCAGGCGCCCCATCTGTATGTCTTCTTTAGAAAAATATCTATTCATGTTTTCTGCTCATCTTTTAATTGGGTTATTAATTTTTGGGGTGTTGATTTTTTATAAGTTCCTTATACATTTTGAATACTAATCCTTTATCAGATATGCAGTTTGCAAATATCTTCTCCCATTCCATAGGTTGCCTTTTAGTTTTGTTGATTGTTTCCTTCACTGTACAGAAAATTTTCATTTTGATGAAATCTCAATAGTTTATTTTTGCTTTTGTTTCTCTTACCTCAGGAGACATATCTAGAAAGAAGTAACTATCATCAGTGTCAAAGAGGTTACTGCCTGTGTTCTCCTCTAGGATTTTTATGGATTCAGGTCTCATATTTTGTCCTTTAATCAAATAGTATTGTTTTAAAATTTTGGTTTCCAATTTTTCGTTGCTAATATATGGCAATATAATTAGTTGACTGAAAGAAAAAGAGACTTTCTGAGTTGCTATCCTGGAACTGCAAACTCAATTGTTTTAGGAGTATCTTTTGTACATTCTAGTGGGTTTTGTTATTTGAAGATTCTTTGGGATTTCCTATGTAGCCAATTCTGATCGGTGTGAGGTGATATCTCACTGTAGTTTTGATTTGTATTTTCTGCAAATATGTCTGGTCTGCAAATGGGACCAGCTTTTTTCTTCATTCTAATCTGTATGTCTCTTCTTCCTTTTCTTTGCCTTACTGCACTGGTGAAGACTTCCGGTATTAAGCTGAGTAAAACTGTTAAAAAGCAGACATCCTCACCTTGCTCCCCAAAGCAGACTTTCACCATTAAGTATGACATTTGCTGTAGGTTTTCATAAATGCCCTTTCTCATGGTGAAAAAGTCCCCTTTATTCCTAGTTTGCTGAAAGTTTTCATCATGATAGAGTGCTGGATTTTCTCAAATGCCTTCCTGACAATTATATGATCTGCTGGTTTTTCTTCTTTAGAGTGTTGGTAGAATTTACCAGTGGGACCATCTGGGCCTAATCATTTCTTTTCTGGAAGAATTTCTATATATTTAGTTACTTTAATAGCTGTTGGATATTCAGATTACCAATTTCATCATGGATTTGGTGATTTGTGATTTTCAAGGACTTGTTTTATTCATATAGATTCTCACTTATGTATTATAGTGTTTTCTTATTATCCATTTAATATTTGCGGCATCTACAGTGATATCTCTACTCCCAATGTATTGGTAATTACTATTTTCTCTCATTTTCTTTGTTAGCCTTGATAAATGTTTATCAATTTTATTGATATTTTTAAAAACTGGCTTTTGGTTTGATTTTTTTCTTTTGTTTTTCTATTTTTAATCTCATTAATTTCTGCTCTATTTTTTCCTGCATTCTGCTTGCTTGGGTTTATCTTCTTTTTTTCAGATTCTTGAAGTAGGAACTGAAATTATTGATTTGACACCATTTTTTTCTATTATATAGACTTAATGCTATAAATGTCCCTCTCAACACTGCTTTAACTGTGTCCCACACATTTTAATATAGTATATTTTCATTTACATTCATTTCAATATTATATCTTCATTTACATTCATTTTTATTTCTTGAGACTTCCTCTTTGATCCACAGATTATTTAATAGTGTGTTAATTTCTAAGTCTTCAATATTTTCATGTTGTCTTTCTGTTATTGATTTCTAGTTTGTTTCCATTACTGTGAAAGTATCCTTTGTATGATACAAGTTACTGCAAATTTGTTGAGTTTTTCTATGACCCAAGATACTGTTATTCTTGGTGAATGTTCCATGTATGCTTGAAAACAACTGTATTCCAACTTTACTGGATGAAACATTCTAAAACTTCCAATTAGATCCTGATGGTTGATGGCATTGTTCAGTACTTAACTATCCCTGCTGACTTTTGTCAAGTGGTTGTAATCAATTACTAGGGGAAAGCGTTATAAATTGCCAAATATAATGGATGATTTCTCCATTTTCTCTATTCAGTCCTTTCAGGTTTTACTTCATTTATTTTGCAGCTTTGTTCTTTGGTGCATGCATATTTGAAATTGTTATGCCTTCTTGGTGAACTGATCTTCTTACCACTTCATAATGTCCCTTTGTCCCTGGTAGTTTTCTTTAAACTGATATCAATTTTTCTTACAGTGATATAATTTTTTAAAGTTCTATTTGTTTATTTCATAGAGAGAGAGCATGCATAAGCATGCGAGAGGGGCAGAAGAGAAGGGGGAAAAAGAATCTCAAAAGTAGACTCCCTGCATGGAGCTCAATTCAGGGCTCGATCTCACGACCCTGAGATCATTATACCTGAGCTGAAATCAAAAGTCAAATATTTAACCAACTGAACCACCCAGGCACCCCATTTATAGTAATATAATTAATTTTATTTTTATTTATTTAAGGAAAAAATAATCCATAGTTAATTTAACAATCTCTTTTTAATCTAGCCATTCAAGCTTTCTTTGAATTAGTGTTTGCATGGTATATATTTCTTCTAATTTTTTACCCCCGTATCATTATATATGGAGTGAGTTTTTTACAGACAGCACACAGTTAAGTCCTTTTTATTTATCAACTCTGCCAGTTTCTATCTTTTTATTATTCACATGTTAGGATTTATATCCACCTTTTTAGTATTTGTTTGTTCCCACTGTTTCACTTTCCTCTGTTTCCCTTTCTTAATTTCTTACAAGGCCACTTGAACATTTTGCTATTCCATTTTGGTTTATTTATAGTATTTTTATCATATTGCTTTGTGCAATATTTTTAATGATTGCTCTAGGGATTATAACATACATACATAACTTTATATAGTCTACTAGTCTGAACATCTTACCACTTGAAATAGATTGCAGATATCTTACCATAATTTATGTCCCTTTCCCTCACCACCTTAGATACAACTTCCTTAAATATAACTTCTACATATATTGAGAACTATATCAGTGTTATAATTTTTACTTTGTATCCTGAAAGACAATTTTAAAAACTAAAGAGAATTTACTCTTTCTATTACTTTCTTCACTCCTCTTCTCCAAGTGTCCTTTCATTACCTCTTCCTTTGTGTCTGATAAATTTCCTTTGTACTTACTATTTTAGAACCGATCCACTGGCAAAAAATTTTCTTAGCTTTCCTTTATCTGAAAATATATTTATTTCTCCTTCATTCCTGAAGTATATTTTTCCTGGATACACAAATCTGGGATAACATCAGGTTTTTTCCTTCCGCGGTCAAAAAATGTTGGACCACCTCCTTGCGTCTTCCATAGTTTCTTATGAGAAATCTGTTGTCATTCAAATTGTCCATGTTGCTACAAAAGTTGGGTATTCATCCTTTCTGATGGAGGCATAATACTCCATAGTGTATATGGACCACATCTTCCTTGTCGAGTTACACCAGTAATGTGTCATTTCCCTTTCAAGATTTTTTCCTTTAGTGGGTAGGGGGATAGGTCAAATAGGTAAAGAGAATTAAGAGTGCACTTATCTAGAAACTTTTCCAAATAAGACATCAGACGGCCAACAGACACATGAAAAGATGCTCAACATCACTCATTATCAAGAAAATACAAATCAAGTGTTCCCCTTTCTCCACATCCTCTCCTACACTTGTTGTTTACTGTCTTGTTACACTGTTGGTGGGAATGCAAGTTGGTGCAGCCAATTTGGAAAACAGTGTGGAGATTCCTTAAGAAATTAAAAATAGAGCTACCCTATGACCCAGCAATTGCACTACTGGTTATTTACCCCAAAGATACAGATGTACTGAAAAGAAGGGCCATCTGTATCCCAATGTTCATAGCAGCAATGGCCACAATCATCAAATTGTGGAAAGAGCCAAGATGCCCTTCAACAGATGAATGGATAGAGAAGATATGGTCCATATATACAATGGAATATAATGCATCCATCAGAAAGGATGAATACCCAACTTTTGTATCAACATGGACAGGACTGGAAGAGATTATGCTGAGTGAAATAAGTCAAGCAGAGAGAGTCAATTATCATATGGTTTTACTTACTCATGGAGCATAAGGAATAACTAGAAGGACATTAGGAGAAGGAAAGGAAAATGAATTGGGGGAAAACGGAGCGGGAGATGAACCATGCGACACTGTGGACTCTGAGAAACAAACTGAGGGTTTTGAAGGGGAGAGGGGTGGGGAGTTAGATGAGCCTGGTGGTAGTTATTAAGGAGGGCACGTATTGCATGGAGCACTGGCTGTGGTGCATAAACAATGAATCTTGGAACACTGAAAAAATAAAATTAAATTAAAAAAAAAAGAAAATACAAATCAAAACCATAATCAGATACCACCTCACACCTCTCAGAATGGCTAAAAATTAACAACACAAGAAACAACAGGTGTTGGCAAGGATGCAGAGAAAAGGGAACCTGTTTGCATTGTTGGTGGGAATGCAAACTGGTACAACCATTCTGGAGAACAGTTTGGAGTTTCCTCAAAAAGTTAAAAATAGAAATGCCCTACGATCCAGCATCTGCACTACTAGGTATTTACCCAAAGGATACAAAAATACTGATTCAAAGGGGTACATGTGCCCTGATGTTTATAGCAGCACTATCAATAATATCCAAAGTATGGAGAGAGCCCAAATATCCATCGAATGATGAATGGATAAAGAACATATGGTGTATGTGTATGTACACACACATACACACAATGGAATATTACTCAGCCATCACAAAGAATGAAATCTTGCCATTTGCAATGACATGGATAGAGCTAGAGTGTATTATGGTAAGTGAAATAAGTTAGTCAGAGAAAGATAGATACCATATAACCTCACTCATATGTGGAATTTAAGGGGAAAAAAAAAACAGATGAACATATGGAAAGGGGAAAAAGAAAAAAAAGAGGGAGGGAAACAAGCCATAAGAGACTCTTAATGAGAGAGAACAAACTGAGAATTGATGGAGAGAGGTGGGTAGGAGATGGGGTAGATAGGTGATGAGTATTAAAGAGGGCAGTCGTGTTGATGAGCACTAGGTATTGTATATAAGAGATGAATTCTACTCCAGAAACCAATATTGCACTGTATGTTAGCTGAGTAAAATTTAAACAATATTTTTAAAAATCACGAAAAAAAGAGTGCACTTATGATAAGCACAGAATAATGTATAGAGTTGTTGTACCACTATCTTATACATCTGAAACCAATCTAACACTATATATTAATTAAATTGAAATTTTAAAATATGTAAAATTTTACAATACATATATGTATATACAACATATATATGTATTTTAAATACATAAATACAACAGTGCATATATATAAAGATTTTTTTCTTTTGTTTTAATTTTCAGAAGTTTAACAACAATGTGACTATGCATGGATTTTTTTAGGTTTATCCTGTTTGGAATTCACTCAGCTTCTTGAGTCTGTAGACTTAAGTCTTTTGCCAAATTTGGGAAGATTTAAGCTATTCTTCAAAAATTTCTTAGGTCCACATTCTGTCCTTTCTGTCTAGTGCTCTAATGCCTCAAATATTAGATCTTTTATTGTTGACCCACAGGTCTCTGAGGCTAAGCTTACTTTTCCATTTAGTTTCTTTCCATTATTCAGATTGAATAACTTCTATTGATCCATCTTTAAGTTCGCTAATTCCTTCCTCTGTTTCTTCCATGCTGCTATTAAGCCTATCCAGTAATTTTTAAATTTTGGTTACTGTATTTTTCAGTTCTAAAATTTTCATTGGATTCTTTATGTTTTCTACTTCTATTGCTGCAGTTTACTATGTTTTCATTTGTTTCAAGAGTGTCTCTAGTTGATTGGTGGAGCAATTATACAAAAACAGCTTTAAGATCCTTGCTGATGATTCCAACATCTGTGTCATTTCAAAATTGGCATCTGTTGATTATCTTATTTTATTAGGATTGAGATTTTCCTGATTTTTCATATGTGAAATAAATTTGGTCTGTATACTGGACATTGTAAGTATTATGCTATGACATTCTGATTCCTATTTAAATCTTCTACTTTAACAGGTGGGCAATCTGCTTCAGTTCAGAATGCAATCGTAGGCTTACTTTTGTGGGCTGTAATTTAAATGTCAGTTTAGTATATAAAGTCCTTCCAGTGCTCTCCTGGTTTCCCCCATTAGTGTATTACTGAGATAGCAGAACTCCACTTTACTTATACTCAGCATGGATTTGGGTGGAGAGAAGCACTGCCTCATTTCAGCAGGGCAAGGATGAAAAACAGGGTACTCTTCACATCGTGTGCTAGAGAGGGGTACTGTTTCATTAATGGGGAGAGGGTGAGAGTCAGTCTTGCCTACAGGTTCAGCTGGAGAGGGACCCACTTATTATTACAAGGGAAGTGGAAAACAAGAGTTCTAACCACAGGATCCTCTGTAGAGGGATGCTTCCTCCTTACTTCAGAGCACAGGAGGAAGCCCACAGAACTCTGCAAAATAAGGGCATCACCTTGTTAACACTGGGTAGTTGTAAACTCCAGAGTCCCACCCACAGGCTTTGCTGGGGAAGGTGCCACCTTGCAAGTGCTGGGTGAAGTTGCAATCAGAATCCTGCAGGCCCCACTAAAGAGAGAGGCACTGCCTCATTATTGAAGTGGGGAGGGTTAGAAGTCAAGAGTTTGGCCTGAGGCTCCACTGGAGAGGGACATCTTGTTACTGCAGGTGTGAGGAAAAGTGGGTATGTAAGATGGGAGTTCTGGTCACCAATTCCACTACTGTAATGCCTGTTTGGGTGGGTACAAGGGAGTGCAGCTTTTATGGCAATGTTCTGTAGAGAACAGAAAGGATAACTTAAAGGGTTTCTATCTTGATCCTTTTGTAGTTCATAAGCATGAAGATAGGGTGTTCACACAGTTGTATGACACGTGCCTCACTCAAACCTTGTTACGTCTACACCCCGTCTGATGTGGAGGAAAAAGGTTTCTGTCTTGCTGCACCAGCCTTTGCTGAAAAATGGTTTTTTTTTGATGCTTTTTTGTTTGCACCTATTAGAATTTGCAGGTGGTGGGCTTCTCGAGAGCCCGAGCCATAGTATATGGAAGGCAAGAAAAAACAATCTGGGAATTCATTCAGTCCTTGAGTTCAAAGGTCCCTAAGTCACTCCACTTTCTTTTCCTTTGCTTTCAGAGTTTTCTGGTAGATGACTTATGAGTTTTGTCCAGGATTTTTGTTGTACTTAGTAAGAGGAGTATAACAGAATGTGCCTACTCCATCTTGATGAAATAACAGAACCCAAAACTTGTCACTTTTTTCCAGCCCAGATTTTATGTGTCCTATCGCTCTCTACTCTAAGTTTCCAGAGGACATGGACCATTTTTATTAATCTATTAATTGTAGACTTAGCAAACCATGTCCTATATGGCATATCCTTTAAGCTTAGTGACTATAAGAATCTGTTGATAAAACTTCTTGGCCTTTACCCAACTTTATGTTCACAATGAAACTTTTAAGTTTGTTCATTCATTCAGGAAACACCTGTTTTATGAAAGCTTCTCAAGAGACAGCAGTGAGAAAGACAGCTAAAATCCCTAATGTTATTCTACTGACTGGGATAGGGTAGAGGGACTGGAGGCATATGAATAATGTGCTCTCTTCAGACTGAACAACACTGATAACTGAAAATATGTTTCAGTTAATATTAGGAACATACTTTGAAAAGTTGCAAATATTCAGAAGTCTAAAAATTTGTAATTGGCATATGTAAGATAATTTTTTTTCACTTTTCTAATGGAACTTTAACGATCTAATAAGCCAATTATCAATACTTACCACATAGAGTTGTTTCCACAGACTGGCCCATTCTTGTAGAGTTGCTGTAACCTCAGTCACAATAGAATCTTCAAGTGGAACCACAGTTTCATACTGCCTAGAACCAGAGCCACAACAACAGCCACATTATCTTTGATAAAATGCCAGAATCCTATCTACTGACCTTTTCAATGTGTGTAACTCAAAGTTAAGTTCATGCAAACATAAAGGAGAGCTATAACCAATTGATTGAAGATTCTTTTGCCACAATATAGTGCAATAGTGTAAATGAACTGAATTCATGAAAAAACAAGTCCTTAAAAAAATTAAGGACTTGATATGTAAGTCCTTAATTTTACTTTTAGAAATACTGTCTTTAAAACAGACTTTTTAAAAGGCCATTTTGAGCCTTTTTCTTTAAAGAAAGACCATATCTCACCCATGTCTTGCTTAAATTAATTTTTTAAATTATTTGTGTCCTTTAACATTTACTAGTAATGCAAATTAGCTCATGACCTTGACATAAAAGATCTAATGGAAATGGGGGAGGGAGGGAACCCAGACACTGGTTTTTGAAACATTTTATAAACTCTCCCTTATACTAGTATTGTGCTTTCTTAGAAAATTGTGTCAGTAGAGGAATTCTGGGTCTGGTAGAGGAATTCTGATCCTCCTAAGGATCAGAAAGTTACAGGGATTCCCTCAGTCTACTCCATAAGCAGCATCTACTATGGTGCCAGTCCCTGTGGTAAACTGCCAAGGATTTATCAGTGAACAAAAGTGGACAGTGTCCCTATCTTCAGAGAGCTCTTGCTCTGGACAGAGAATCAACAATAATCACAACATACAGATATAAACAGTGATGAATCTAAGAAGGAAATTAATGTGTAAAATCAGTGATTTTAACTGGGGGACATGATTTAAAAAGAAAAGGGATCAGGGAAATCTTCTCTAAACAAGTGTTAAGGTCCAAAAGATGCAAAAAGTTCATGACAAGAAATGTGTGTAGGGAGGAAAAGAAACAGGTATGGTGCCACCTGTAGAGGAAAAGTATACAAGAAGCCACTGAAATGGGAAAGAATTTCACATAAACAAGAGCTTTAAAAAGGCTGGACTCTGAGAAACAAACTGAGGGTTTTGGAGGGGAGGGGTTGGGGGGTTAGGTGAGCCTGGTGGTGAGTATTATGGAGGGCATGTATTGCATGGAACACTGGGTGTGGTGCATAAACAATGAATCTTGGAACACTGAAAAAATAAAAATAAATTAAAAAAAAATAAAAAAGGCTGGTAACACTGAGGCCAGCTCTCACGGGGCCTTTTCAAATGATACTAAACGTCCCAGATCTTAACTCAAGTAAAATGAATGAAAAAGAATTGAAAGGTTGTTCAAAATACGGGCATGACTTGATAATATTTTTACAATGTCTATGCCAATTGTGAGGGATAATGAAATACTCTCTGGACTAAAAAGTTATATACTGGTATGCTAAAGTGATTGAAACACAATAATTCTTATTTGTTAGCCAGAGCCAACAACTTGGAAAGCAAAAGAAGTTTATTTCACAAAATTCGCATTATGTATTATGTCTTTGCACAGGAAGAAGCTGACAAACCACCATTCAGAGATGACTCAGTGCATTAATATTGACTGTCAATGAATATATGTTACTTGATGATCTTTTATAGAGTTATTGTTTTATTTTGTCTGCTTTATTCCAGCAGATGAAAACAATCTTCTCAGACTGATTTCAGAGCACTATCCATATTCATCAAATTTATAAGCTGATTAAAATAAAAGTTTTCATCAAGTGCTTGTTAAGAGTAAAGTGTGATATATTTTTTTCCTTGTGCCAAGAGCATCCGAGGTAGTAATTCCTAGATTCAACTTTACCAATTATTTCAAGTACTACTATAATAGTTTTGAAATGAATGGTTTACTTTAATTTTTTAAAAAACAATAAGTCATATTGAACTTCTCAGATGGAGAGTAAGCCAATGGCAAAAGCCAGATCTGAAAAAGAGTAAGTCTTAATGACCTGCCAGACAAAAATTAATGAGAAGATATCCTTTTTTTCTTCAAACTACTGGATAACTAGTATAAACATTAATTTCTGAAATTATTTTTATATACTATGTATTAAGAGTGCTACAAAGATAATTAGGAGATTTATAGAAACAATCAGGGAGATCACAATCCTAATAACAAAACTTAAATGTAAAGCACAAATAGGTGCTGTGTAACATCAACTGTAAGTTCTAATGCAGCTTGGAAGGAAAAGGTTCACTTTTACCTGATGATCAGATAGAGCTTCATGAAGGAAGTGATGTTCCTAAAGAAAGCTTAGCTTTGAAAGGCAAAGAGATGGATAGAGAGGCTCTAATAAGCTATGAAGAAAGGTACAGAAAAAATAATGAGCAAGAAGTATTAAAGAGGATTCATGTTGAGAACATGGGAAACTGAAAAGACAGAAAGCTGTAGTCAAGGCAGGGCTAAGAGATTTAAATTTGACCCTATGGAAAGAGTCATGGGACATGTTATAAGAGTGTTGTGTTTTAGTAGAATTAACACAGAAATGACATATGGTATAAAGTGGAAAGTTTCATCTATTATATGTTCAGCTATTTAAAATAGGGAGATCTATGGGAAATTTGCAATGTTCCTATTTTAAAATTGTAAGGCTTTGGACTCACTTCAATTTAACTAATCTAAGTTGAAACTAAAATTGACTTATTTTTCTTAGATCATAATACACAATCAATATCCTAAAAATTTTTAAAATTCAGATATAGTATTATTACAAACATACTGTCCAACAGGCCAAGTAAAAAAACAACAACAAAACGACAACAACAACAACAAAAAACTGTTATTGTACCTCACTGGGAACTATGGCTTTTAGCAAGCTCCAGGGCTAAAAAGATTGGGCCTAAAGCAGTCCCTTCCTCCCTTCAGTCTAAGGTCAGGATTTGCCAAAGCCCCAATATAGCTATGGAGAAGGAGATCTAAAATGCTCTTGTAGCACTTTGTTCTACATGGGACCTTGGGAGTAGGCAGAGGTAGCTGCATAAGCACCAGACAGATGTGCTCAGAGAGAGAGAAGGAAGGGAAAAACAAAATCTCTCACTTCTAAAAATCAAAACTCTAAAACATATGAAAATATAATGATCAAGATTTTAAAATAATCTTAAAAAATCTTTTCAGAATTTTATAAGTCTGACATTTTTATATCTTTAAAATGTTTAAAGAAATGAGTAACTTCCCTTTAAAAAAGGAAAAGTATGAAACACAAGCAAGCACAAATAAAACAAGAGCCAATGAATATGCAAAAGAACTAGAAATTTTCCAAAAGAAAAGTATTATGAACAAAATGTCCATTGATGACTGAATAAAATAATGAAATGTAACATGCATATATAAGGGAATATTATTCAACATTTAAAATAAATGAAATCTTTTTAAAAGATTTTATTTATTCATGAGACAGAGGGGCAGAGGTCAAGAAGCAGGATCCGAGCCTGATGCAGGACTTGATCCCAGGACCCCAGGATCATGACCTGAGCTGAAAGCAGACACTCAACGAACTGAGTCACCCTGGCACCCTAAAATAAATGAAATTTTGATACATGCTACAACATGGATGAGCTTTGAAAACGCTATGCTAAGTAAAATAAGCCAGACATAAAAGGGCAAATAATGCATGATTCCATTACATGAGGTACGTAGAATAGGAAATTTCACAGATAGATAGAAATATTTATCTACAGATAGAGAGCTAGAAAGAAGAACAATTTTCAGGGACTGAAGGAAGGGAAAAATGAGGAGTTACCTGTTAAAGAGGTACAGACTCCCTGTTTGGGATGATGAAAAATTCTGGAATTGAATACTCATGAAGGCTGCACAACACTATGAATATACTTAATTCCACTGGATTATAGTCATAAAAATGGTTAAAATGTTAACTTTGGGGGAGGGGTGCCTGGGTGGCTCAGTAGATTAAAGCCGCTGCCTTCAGCTCAGGTCATGATCCCGGGGTCCTGGGATCGAGCCTCACATCGGGCTCTTTGCTTGGCGGGGACTTGCTTCCCCCTCTCTCTATCTGCCTGCCTCTCTGCCTACTTGTGATCTCTCTCTCTCTCTCTGTCAAATAAACAAATAAAATCTTTAAAAAAATGTTAACTTCTTTGTTATGAATATTTTACCACTATTTTTAAGATGTCAAAAAAATAATAGCAGTGGAAAAAAATAACAAACCTCTATACACTATGGAGTATTATGCCTCCATCAGAAAGGATGAATACCCAACTTTTGTAGCAACATGGACGGGACTGGAGGAGATTATGCTGAGTGAAATAAGTCAAGCAGAGAGAGTCAATTATCATATGGTTTCACTTATTTGTGGAACATAACAAATAGCATGGAGGACATGGGGAGTTATGAGAAGGCAGTTGGGGGAAATTGGAAGGGGAGGTGAACAATGAGAGACTATGGACTCTGAAAAACAATCTGAAGGGTTTGAAGAGGTGGGTGGGTGGGAGGTTGGGGGAACCAGGTGGTGGGTATTAGAGAGGGCACGGATTGCATGGAGCACTGGGTGTGGTACAAAAACAATGAATACTGTTATGCTGAAAATAAATTAAAAAAATGATTTAAAAAAAAAAACCTCAACAGAAAGGATACATGCTGGACAGAGTTCAAGAGAAAATAAGTAGCAAGGTAATAATGAAAAAAATCACTCTAGAATGTAGGGCAGAGCAAAAAAGTAACCCAAAGTATGAAAGAGTACTTAAGAGACATGAGGGAAAAGTGAAAGAATTCTAAACTACTCTTAACAGGATTCCCAGGAGAAAAGAATTGCAGCGTTAGAGAAAATTGTGATTTTCTTTTCCTTAGCTCTCCAGCATTGTAACCCCCTTCATTTGAAAAAAACTCAAATGTAGAGACAGAGTTGCCTTCCACTACATAAGCAGAAAATAACAGATACTTGATTTCTCAGCCTTTCTGTGACTATGGTACAGGCTTATAACCTGAGCTCCATCTACCCCAGACTTAGAAAGGAAAACCAATTACCCAAAACAGCAGAGACTACAAAGAAACCAACTTGGTGGAAGTTACAGTCATTTCCTGAGGCAGCAGTCCTATGGAAGCATTCAGTTTTAAGATGGTGAGGGACTGGAGGAGGCAGAATTAAATATGGTAGTTAGGATAGGTCTCACTGAGATTTGAGAGAAGACCTGAAGGAAGTGACAGAGTCTTAGCCAGGCATAATACTCCAAGCATAGGAAACAGCATGGAAAAAAACCTTAAGGCAGGAGCATACCTCATATGTTTGAATAAAAGCAAGGAAGCCAATGTAATTGAAGCCAAATGAGAAATAGGTAGAGTAGAAGGAGTGAAGCCAGGTCATATAAACTGGTAAACCTCTCTAAGAATTTTGGTTTTTACCCTGAGTGAGATAGGAGCCACTGGAAAGTTTTAAACACAGGAGTAACATGATCTAATTTCTATTTTTAATTTTTATTATTTTTATTTTTTATTGTGTTATGTTAGTCACCATACAGTACATCATGAGTTTGTTTGTTCGTTTATTATTTATTTTTTTTAATTTTTTATTTTTTTTAATTTTATTTTTTATAAACATATAATATATTTTTATCCCCAGGGGTACAGGTCTGTGAATCGCCAGGTTTACACACTTCACAGCACTCACCATAGCACATACCCTCCCCAATGTCCATAATCCCACCCCCCCCTCCCAACGCCCCTCCCCCCATCAACATCATGAGTTTTTTAAAAATTACTCTGGCAGCTACGTCCAGAATAAACTGTAAAGGGACATGGGTAGAAGAGGGAGGGCAATTAGAAGACACTGAAGTAATATAAGAAAGAAAGCATAATCATATAAAAGTCCCTACGTTTTTCCATGTCACGCTGTGACAAGTTAGGACATAAACTTGCCCTTCTCTCTCTCAGCTGTCTAGTGCTGTACAATGCACAACTCCTCCCCATAGACCTTGAGATGCTCAAGTCCTTCATATTGTTCTTTGGCAGCTGATTATCAATAATTCTTCCAATATTTCCATCATGAGCATCATTACTGATTCCCTTCCTATTCCCTCTCTCATCTATCTAACCATTTCAAGTCCTCAAATCCCCAACCAGCTATAGTGACAGTAATGACAAGGTTCCTAGAATACATGCAATAGAAATCCATACAACTATAAGCAAAGTCTGAGGTTGAGTCTGAGAGTAGTTTGCTAAACAGACCAACAATGATATCAAAGGCCAAAAAAAGGAGGGGGCACGGATAAAAGGATGTCTTGGCCTACATGATCAAAAGCAAGAAACCTTCTGGGTACTGCTGACTTACTGATTCTCCCTTTAACTCTATTTTAAACTAAGAGCTAAATAAATCTAGCAGATGAGGAATGGATAGAACAGATGATTTGATTTATTCTGTAGCATCTAATTGGAAGGATCATCTCTAGTCAGAAAACCAGGGCTGCAGAAAGCTAAATGCTCACTTTATTGATGTTCTGCATAAGATTTTAGATAGGGTGGTTGGTGGTTCAGTTGGTTAAGCATCTGACTCTGGATTTCAGCTCAGGTCATGATCTCAGGATCATGGGATTGAGCTCCAAATTAGGCTCCATGCTCAGCGTGGAGTCTGCTTCTTTCTCTCTTTTCCTCTGCTCCTCTCTTCTCTTTCTTTCGCTTGCTCTCACTCTCTCTCAAATAAATAAATAAATTTTTAAAAAATAAGTGTTCAGAGTAATCTTTTCTTTCAGTTTTGGCACTCAAAGCCCAAAACCAAACTCTAGTTTTGATCCTAATGATTGCTGAATTGCAATGTCAGTTGAATTTAAGGCTTTTCATAAATATTAAGATAAAAGGCTGGCTACTGACTTGGAAAGAATAGTAGAGATAAAAGTATAACATGGGACAACTTAAAAGGACCTAAATGTCACCCTTACTGAACCCTTTGCAATAGAAAAAGGCCCTCCTTCTCTACTGAAGAGGGTGTCCTTGCCTTCCTTAAAGGCTTATAGATTGGCTCACCTAAATTAGTTATCTTTCCAAAGGAAGCCAATTTTCTTAATGCCCTTTATTCCCAACCCCAGTGTCCCATGAATTCAATCTGTTTCCTTCCCCAGCTTTCCCACAATGAATGTGGTAAAAGGCACTGCAGCTATCACAGGCTTAACTCCATGGACTTTCCCTCATAAAGACTGATCTGGTACAACAACTGTTGAATCAGAATGTGACAGTAGCATTGGGTAATGCTAGACTCTAATATAGTACCATATCCAAGTGGATTAGCTGACACAATCTGGCAAGTTTATCACACTGGACTCCATTTATCATAAAAGGGATGGAATTTGTTTCTCTACCTTCTTTATCTCTGGAAAAATGACCTTCAGTAGACTACTGAATACCTTATTTGTCATCATGTTAATGTGTATAAAATTCAAATATAAGCAAGGACAACACTTGAAACAAAAGAAGTAAAATAATAGACTGGTGCCCATAGGATTCACTGATACTACCAATTACTTCATCACCCAGAACACTGGACTGTGTAGAATATATTCTATATTCTATACAGTTCACTTTTTAGAGTGAACTCTAAAATAATTCACTATCTTTCTTTTTAAAGACTGGGGTACTATTCACATGATGTGATAAATGCTCTAAACCAAGAACCAATATACCTATGTTTCTCCCAAAGACAGAATACATGGGTTGAGAAAGAAGAGGTAGTGATGGAGGGGGCACTTCTCACTCTCAAACCTGATGACTCACTTGCAAAATTTTAGGTTCCAATCTCTTGAGGACTTTTGACTGCTGACTTAGAATCTAAGTGAAACATGAATAAACCAGATGAGAACATGATTCAATTACACTGAATCTGAGATTACCATGAGGCCATTTCAGTTTTAGGTTCTTTCTGCCACTGCACGTGTGGCGGTGGGGGAAAGGCTGTTTAGGTATTGGCTGTTGTGTTTAAATTTTGTTAGTCCTCAAAGAAGAAACAGGTTTATTGCAGCATGCAGAAGTGGGAAAAGGCACAGATGGAACCAAGGGGATCCACAAGGAGGATCTTAATAACTGCATACTCTGTGGTAAAAGCTAATGAAGAAAACTATATCATCCCTCATCATACGGAACTACCAAGGGCTCAAAAGCTTAGCTGCGGTACTAGCTAAAATGAAAAGATCATAAAATTAGTAGTAAAAAAAGGAGCTAAGTAATGAAAATTAACACCTATAACCAGGTAGAGAAACATATCTGCATCATCTATTATATATTATTCCTATTATATATATATATATATCATATATATTTATAAATTTTACTTCATTCTTGTCTTCCTTCTTCCTTTCTCACCTATTTTTATTTTTAAAATTTTTTAAAGATTTTATTTATTTGACAGACAGAGATCACAAGTAGGCGGAGAAGCAGGCAGAGAGAGAAGAGGAAGCAGGCTCCCCGCTGAGCAGAGAGCCTGATGCAGGGCTAGATCCCAGGACCTTGGGACCATGACCTGAGCCAAAGGCAGAGGCTTTAACCCACTGAGCCACCTAGGCGCCCCTCTCACCTATTTTTAAAAGGAGTGGTGTGGTGATGAGGTTTAACCTGCACTACAGTCCACAAATTACAGAAAAGCAAAACAAAAACATTATAAAGCTAAAAGAGAATATTCTAGAGATTATCAATTTGGAAACATATACTAACTATAAAACCTTGTATAATATAGCTAAAGTATTACACAGAGGGAATTCCAGAATCTCCAATTCTAGAATTAGAACAGACTAAATATAAATTCACTAAGTGTCCAAACTGACAAAAAGTTTTTAAAATTGTTTAATTTTTTTAAAAAGAGGTCAACAAAAATGGAAACTAGGAAATATTATTTATGAAAATTTAAAGCACGTTAATGAAATAGAAAACAATGAGAGACAATAGGGAGACTCTCCAACATAAATTCTTTGCTAAATCAAAACAGACAAATTTCAGAAAGAAATAATCATATGAAAATAAATTTTATTATTTATTTATTTGTTGTTGTTTTATTTAAATTCAATTAGCAAAGGTATAGTACATCATTAGTTTTTGATATAATATTCAATGATTCATTAGTTGAATATAACACTCAGTACTCATCACATCATGTGTCCTCTTTAGTCATGTTCCATTTGAATGTGACCTTTACTCATTTATATATATATTTTAAATTTTTTATTTCTTTTCAGCGTAACAGTATTCATTGTTTTTGCACCACACCCAGTGCTCCATGCAATACGTGCCCTGCCTAATACCCACCACCTGGTTCCCCCAACTGCCCACCCCCCGCCCCTTCAAAACCCTCAGGTTGTTTTAAAAGGCACAAAAATAATAATAGTAAAAAAGGAGGGACATAATCATAAATTGCAGTAAAAAGTTTAAAATATACTAAGAGAAGGATAAAAAACTGTATGATCATTTCAACAGATGCAGAAAAATCATTTAACAAAATAAAACATCTATTCATGATAAAAACCCTCAACAAAGTAGGCTCAGAGAGAATATACCTCAACATAATAAAGGAAGACTTTATATGAAAACCCATAGCTAACATCATCCTCAATGGGGGAAAACAGGGAACTTTTCCCCTAAGATCAGGAACAAGAGAGAAGCATGTCCATGCTCACCACTTTTATTCAACATAGTGTGGGAAGTCCTAGCCACAGCAGTCAGACAACAAAAAGAAAAGGCATCCACATCAGTAGGGAAGAAGTCAAATTTTCGATATTTGCCGATGACATGATACTATACATAGGAAACCCAAAATATTCCACAAAAAAATAGCTAGTACACACAAATTCAGTAAAAGCTGTAGAATATAAAATCAACATATATAAATTTACTGTATTTCTATACACCAATAATGAAGCAGAAGAAAGAGAAATCAAGGAATCAATCCCATTTACAATGGCACCAAAAGCCATAAGATACTTAAGAATAAACCAAACCATTAGTTTTCTGCCCCTAACTCTCTCTCTTCTCCTTCTGAGATTACCACAGGCATATATTAGTCCAAGAGAATGATTCCATAAACTCTGTAGGCTGTGTTCATTTCTTTTCATTCATTTTTCTTTTTTGTTTTTTTCTCTTCTGACTGGATATTTTCAAGTGACTTATCTTTGAATTCACAGATCTTCTGTTTGATCAAGTCTGTTGTTGACAGTTACAGTTTTTATTTTGTTCACTGTATACTTCAGGTCTAGGATTTGGTTCTTTTTTATGAGTTCTATCTCTTTGTTGAACCTCCCATTTTGCTCATTTATTCTTTTCCTGATTTTAATATCCATCTATGTTCCTTGCAGTTCTCTTGAGCTTCCTTAAAATAATTATGTTTAATTCCTTTTCAGACAATTTATAGATCTCTATTTCTTTTAGGATGGTAAGTGGAAAATTAATGTACTTCCTTGATGGTGTCGTATTTCCTTGATTTTTCTCATTCCCTGAAATTTTGCATTGCTGTTTTTTATTCAAAGAAGTTACCTTCTCCAGTCTTTACTGAGGGCCCTCAGAAGAGAAATGCCTTACTAGTCAGTCCAAGAGTAAATTCTGAAGCTCTCTCAGATCTTTTCAATGTATGCTCTTGCTCCACATCTCTGATTCCCTCTTTAGTGAGAATTAAGACTGTATGCCTTCTCTTGATGTCACAAAGCCAGGCCAGGTGCTGACTGACAATTTCTCATTTATTTCCCTTAGAGCAATACCCTAAAATGCTCGAGTTGTGTGCCTTCTCCTGATCCTACAGAGCTTATCCGGCTTTCTGCAGAATTACAAACCATATTCAAAGGCTTGCAACTCACCATTCATGGGGCACATGTGATAAAGGTGATGCAGTTACAGGAAGGGTGGGTAAGACATGCAGAACATTTTAAGTGTCCCTGGGCCAGTTGGAGGAATCTGTAGGAAAATGTTTCCACTAGCTCATGGGCAGTCTTCTTTATAGGAATCTCTAAAGTGGTTAGTTAGTCAGATCTGTGGTCCTTTGATGATTCCTGAGCCCTGGTTGCTATGAGTCCCCATATTTGTTACCTGCTCCCCACCTCTCTCAACCACTTGCTAATTACCTCAGGATTCTAGGTATGATGAGAGAAAAAAATGGGTCTCTAGAGCAGCATCCTACCTGACTGGAAAGCCAAGTACTCATTCACTATGCTCTCTCATTCCCCCCTGTGGGAAATTATAGACCAAGTGAGTCTCTCTTGGCAATGAGCTTGTGACACCTTTGGGACAGATGACACAGGTAAAGTTAAATTGTTCTTACCCTCTTAAGTGCAACTATTCTCAGATTTTTTTTGCTTCAACAATGTGCTAACATTTATTCAGTGGAATCACAGCAATGCAGAAATGGAAAACAGTGTAAAACTTCAAGAGTAGCATCCTGAAAATAATGTCCATTATGTAAGTCCTGCATCCAGATTCCACAATGGTAATCTTGATCATAGCTGGTTGTCAAGATTGATGTTTCTGTGAGGAGATGGTAGAAAACTCCTATTCCACTGCTTTGCCTGTCACCCTTCAAGTCCAGATATTTTTACAAGCAAGTTTTATCAGCTCTTTAAAGCTCAATCTCTACATTAACTTTTTCAAAGTCTAGAAATAGTGTGAAGTTTACTAGATTCATTCTATAAACTAACCTTTATACCAAAACTAGCCAAGGATATTACAAGAAAAGAAAATCATAAACAAATCTCATATGTATACAGAGAAGCAAAAATGTTAAAGATTATATAGGAAAATAAAATTAAGTAGTATGCTAAAAATATTAAGACCATGAAAAATGTATCCCAAGATACAGCACTTTTAGAGTAGAATTGTTGATATATCAATTATATTAATGTTGCCTCAAAGATTTCAATGTCATTTTCCAGAAGCCTTTTCATACTGTCTTAAAAATAGGTAGTTTAAATGAGTACTGATTTAATCAAATGCTTCTTTGCATCTATTACATCTACAGCATGCCCACAACCCAACCTCTGTCATTCTGCCACTCTCCTGATAATGTGAATGTCAAAAAGAACAACGCTGGTTTGGAAAACAGTGTAAAACTTCATGAGTTGCACCCAAAAGAGACTGTCTATTAAGTCCTGCATCCAGATTTATAGAACCATTCCAGCTTTTATCCTTTCAGAAAACTGGTACCTTAGCTTTTCCTTTCATTCTGTGAACTACCTTAAATCTTTCCAATAACTTTTAAGGGCAATTATTTTAATTTCTATTTCTAGGTCAACTACTCTTTTTTTTTTTATTTCTTTTCAGTGTAACAGAACTCATTGTTTATGCACCACACCCAGTGCTCCATGCAATACGTGCCCTCCATAAAACCCACCACCTGGCTCCCTGAACCTCCCACCCCCCCCGCCCCTTCAAAACCCTCAGATTGTTTTTCAGAGTCCATAGTCTCTCATGGTTCACCTCCCCTTCCAATTTCCCTCAACTCCCTTCTCCTCTCCATCTCCCCTTGTCCTCCACGCTATTTGTTATGCTCCACAAAGAAGTGAAACCATATGATAATTGACTTTCTCTGCTTGACTTATTTCACTCAGCATAATCTCTTCCAGTCCCGTCCATGTTGCTACAAAAGTTGGGTATTCATCCTTTCTGATGGAGGCATTATACTCCATAGTGTATATGGACCACATCTTCCTTATCCATCCATCCATTGAAGGGCATCTTGGTTCTTTCCACAGTTTGGTGACCGTGGCCATTGCTGCTATAAACATTGGGGTACAGATGGCCCTTCTTTTCACTCCATCTGTATCTTTGGGGTAAATACCCAGTAGTGCAATGGCAGGGTCATAGGGAAGTTCT
The DNA here is from genome assembly GCF_002288905.1 of Enhydra lutris kenyoni. Taxonomy (NCBI): domain Eukaryota; kingdom Metazoa; phylum Chordata; class Mammalia; order Carnivora; family Mustelidae; genus Enhydra; species Enhydra lutris. Next base: position 8,991,938 of record NW_019154094.1, on the reverse strand, counting down.
ATTTTTAATTTCTTGAGGAATCTCCACACTGTTCTCCAAAGTGGCTGCACCAACTTGCATTCCCACCAACAGTGTAAGAGGGTTCCCCTTTCTCCACATCCCCTCCAACACATGTTGTTTCCTGTCTTGCTAATTTTGGCCATTCTAACTGGTGTAAGGTGATATCTCAATGTGGTTTTAATTTGAATCTCCCTGATGGCTAGTGATGATGAACATTTTTTCATGTGTCTGATAGCCATTTGTATGTCTTCATTGGAGAAGTGTCTGTTCATGTCTTCTGCCCATTTGTTGACATGATTATCTGTTGGTGAGTGTTGAGTTTGAGAAGTTCTTTATAGATCCTGGATATCAGCCTTTTGTCTGTACTGTCATTTGCAAATATCTCCTCCCATTCCGTGGGTTGCCTCTTTGTTTTGTTGACTATTTCCTTTGCTGTGCAGAAGCTTTTGATCTTGATGAAGTCCCAAAAGTTCATTTTCGCTTTTGTTTCCTTTGTCTTTGGAGATATATCTTGAAAGAAGTTGCTGTGGCTGATATCGAAGAGGTTACTGCCTATGTTCTCCTCTATGACTCTGATGGATTCCTGTCTCACTTTGAGGTCTTTTATCCATTTTGAGTTTATCTTTGTGTACGGTGTAAGAGAATGGTCGAGTTTCATTCTTCTACATACAGCTGTCCAATTTTCCCAGCACCATTTATGGAAGAGACTGTCTTTTTTCCACTGTGTATTTTTTCCTGCTTTGTTGAAGATTATTTGACCATAGAGTTGAGGTCCATATCTGGGCTCTCTACTCTGTTCCACTGGTTTATTTTTTTACTTATTTATTTTAAAGAGTGAGTACGTGCACATGCAAGTATGGGGAAGGGCAAAGGGAAAGGGAGAATAATTTTGAAGCAGACTCCCTATAGTAGCAGGGTCCCAGGACCCTGAGATCATGACCTGAGGCAAAATCAAGAGTCAGACACTTACCCAACTGAGCCACCCAGGTACCCCTCATCTAGTCTTTTTTATTCGGTATGGCTATGGATAAGGATTATGCCCCATTGCTTATCATCAGAAACCTACTATATTAGTATCAAATCGTCAGACACTGAGCTGAAGATGAGGACACACAGGAACATTCCTGGACCAAGTTCATTAATTTTGTTAGCATCTTGCCTATATATCCATAGGTATGTTATGGGAGACTGTCATGTGCTTTGCAGAAACCAAAACACATTATATCCATTTCACTGGCCTGACTTAGTCATGGTGAATGCATGACTCTTATCAAGAACCACGGTCTTTCTTAAATGTTCAAAAACCATCTGTTCAATTAAAGCACTTCTCAAACATTAAATTAACTTTCATACTCCTGAGTATTTGTAAGGCAAAATGTTACTAACAAAAGAAATACTTATATAGCAACTTAACTGATTATCTTAATCAGAGCAAAAAGAATATGAATTTTAATTCATAATTTAATACAGATCTACAGTGTGTGTATACACATGCATTTCTCTTTACCTTAAATACTGAGGAGATATCCACAAGTTAACAGTCTTCCCATCAGCAAGTGAAGAGGCTTTGCCTGTTTTACTCTAGTAGTATAAATAAGTTCATTACAGAAATTATATGTATGTGTTTTTAAAAATTAAAAACATAAAGAAGAAAGAATGAACATAATGTACCAAATATACTAGCTATTAATATTCAATAAGCACTGTTGTATAGCCACTCTGGAAAAATTTTGCTGTGAAAAAACAAAGTAATGAGTTCAAGAAGTTGTAAGCTGATGAAAATTATCAACATTTAGAAGTTATTGCAAGAAGGAATTCTTTAAAAATCACTTTTGATGTTCCTCTCCAATGAAGACGGAAGTTATTTTAGCAAATATACAAATAAAAATAAAAGTGCCAGAGAGGGGACACCTGAGTGTCTTAGTTAAATATCTGCTTTTGGCTCAGGTCATGATCTCAGGGTCCTGGGACAGAGCCCCACATCTGGCTCCCTGCTCAGCGGGGAGTCTGCTTCTCCCTCTTCCTCTGCCTGCCGCCCCCCTGCTTGTACTTGTGCTCCCTCTCTCTGAAGTAAATAAATAAAATCTTTGGGGAAAAAAGAAAAAACAAACAAAGAAACAAAAGTGCCAGAGGAAAGAAATGTTACACATTAACTAGTACTTAAGTTGATGTTCTCATGGGTTTCTTACAGCGCACATGTATGCTCCTATGTGTATCCTCCCACACACACTCACCCCACTTTGAAACCAGACTCATTAAACCAGAGCTGAGAGGCAATATCCCAAAAATAATAAAATGCAAATAACAGAACATACGAGGAGTATATCACTGACCTATCTGTAATACCTGGTGTCACCCTCTTAAAATAAATTTAGTCCATTATAATTTGAACCTAGACACATTTTTCTTTTTTCCTTTCTGTTCTATTGGTTTTAGAAGTAGAATTTAGTAATTCATTAGTTGCACATAACACCCAGTGCTCATTACATCAAGTGCCCTCCTTAATGCCCATCACCCAATTATTTTTCAATTAAACTGAAATTTAGTTAGTGACCAGTAAAACTGACAGCTCCTAAAACTACAGAAGTTGGCTATTCCTAGTTTAAATCATGACACTAATTTCCCACAATTTAAAAATAAAAAATATTTATAAGTGTTTCATAATGTAATGATGTTACTACATAAATGTGTGGAAGTGACCTCCTGTATATTGGGCCTTATGTTATTTACTTCTTCCCAGTAAGGGAGCACCATTAGCTCAGAGCCCACCAGTGCCAAAATTTTATACACCCAACTGCTTTTAGTATAACCCAAAGAAGCTTATTTTTAGCCATTTAGAGTTGTCATTTTACATTAATGAAGCTGCACTCAGAACCTGCTACCCACAGGCTAGACAAAGCCCAGTACTAAAAAAGACCATAAATTGCTGTTGTACTACAATGCTCTCTGACCCAGAGATTTCTCATCTTTCAGATGAGTGATATAATCTCACTTAGCATAATTATGCTATGTAAAATAAATCAAGCAGAGAAAGACAATTATCATACAGTTTTACTCATATGTGGAATATAAGGAATAGTGCACAGGGACAGGGAAGGAAAACTGAATGGGAAGAAATCACAGAGGGAGAAAAACCATGAGAAACTCTGGACCCTGGGTAAAAAACTAAGGGTTACAGAAGAGAGGGGGGTTGGGGGGATGGGGTAACCAGGTGATGGGTACTAAGGAGGGCATGTGTGGTGATGAGCACTGGGTGTTATATGCAACTAATGAATCACTGAACACTTTATCAAAAACTAATGATAACTGGCAAACTGAACATGAAAAAAAATATTGAGGTCAGATGAGTAACATAATCTAGACACACAAATCCCTTCTCTCCCAGGGGTTCCTATGCCCTCTTCCTGTTATAGGGATGACTCTGCACTGCTGTCTCTGGGAGGTCTCCAGCTGTGAGGGACTTACCTTAACCTCTCAAAGCTCTACCTAAATAAATCTCATAATGTGTTCCTTACATTTCATAGTCATGTCTTTTTTCTTAACAGCCCTGAAATCTTCAAATTTATTACAATTGTATATTTTTTCAGTGAAACTTTACAAAAAGTGATGACTATACTTGAATCATTTTAGGAGAAAACCCAGATGTCAAGAAAAATTTTAAAAGCTAACTGAAAAATATGAAAAATACAAAAGTTCCCTTAAGAAATTTTTCACTGATAGCCTCGTCAAGTAATTTCATGTCCTGTCAACCAAACAAAAAACAAAAAGTACTTCAGCACAAATGTGACAAGTTTTCCAAGAAGCAGATAATATGCCTTACGAAGCATCAAGAGCACAGGGTCATCTTTCTCACAGGTATGGCAGGATACAATGAAGAAGGCACATGATAGAAGCACAATGCATATTCTCTGATTGAGAGGCCCTTGGTCCTGCCTAATATTTACTAAGGTAGAACCCCAAGTCCCAGTCTTTCTAATCTTATCAAGCCCTGGGACAACATGCAGAAGAAATATGAGTGTTTTAATTCACAACACAACCCATGTAGTATTCCAATCCAAAATCTTGAATCTAACCAGGAGAAAACATTTAGACAAATACAAATTGAGGGACTTTTGCAAAGCAAGTACCTGGGCACTTCAACAATGTAAATGTCATAAAAGGAAAAAAGAACAGACTTATCAAAAAGAGAAAGGACCTAAATAAATAAAATCACATGCGAGAGAGGAGAAATCACAACCAACAACATAGAAATACAATTACAAGAAAATGTTATGAAATATTACATGCCAACAAATCAGACACCCTGGAAGTAATGGATAAATCCCCAAAAACATATAAATCACCAAAACTTGAACAGACCCATAGCCAGCAAAGAAATTGAATCAACAATCAAAAATCTCCCAAAAAACAAAAGTCCAGGGCCAGATGGCTTCACAGGGGATTCAACTAAACA
>NW_019154094.1:8971720-8987475 GCF_002288905.1 Enhydra lutris kenyoni | reverse complement strand
TGTGTGTGTGTGTGTGTGTGTGTGTGTGTGTGTGTGTGTGTGTGTGTGTGTAAAACATGTGCTTTATTTATTAACAATCTCATCCTAAGTATCCTCTCCTAAATTATTCAAGAAACAATTATGTAACAAAAGTGAATTCTATACCCAGAAGACATGAACCCATTTACACTGAAACCTTATAATCACTTACTTTCTTTTTTTTCCTTTTTTTTTCTTTTTGAAAAAATTTTTTACTGTATTATGTTAGTCACCATATAATACATCATTAGTTTTCAATGTAGTGTTCCATGATTCATTGTTTGCATATAACACCCAGTGCTCCATGTGATACCTACCCTCCTTAATACCCACCACCAGGCTCACCCATTACCCCACCACCCCTCCCCTCTAAAACCTTCAGTTTGTTTCTGAGAGTCCACATTCTCTCACGGCTCATCTCCCCCTCCGATTCCCCACCCCTTCACTTTTCCTTTCCTTCTCCTAATGTCCTCCCTGTTATTCCTTATGCTCCACAAGTAAGTGAAACCATATGATAATTGACTTTCTCTGCTTGACTTATTTCACTCAGTATAATCTCCTCCAGTTCCATCCATGTTGATGCAAAAGTAGGGGATTCATCCTTTCTGATGGCTAAGTAATATTCTGTTGTATATATGGACCACATCTTCTTTATCCATTTGTCTATTGAAGAGCATCTTGGCTCTTTCCACAGTTTGGCTACGGTGGACATTGTTGCTTGAACATTGAGGTACATACATATGACCCTTCTTTTCACTACATCTGTATCTTTTGGGTAAATACCCAGTAGTGCAATTTCAGGGTCATAGGGTAGCTCTATTTTTAATTTTTTGAGGAACCTCCATACTGGTTTCTGAAGTGGCTGCACCAACTTGCATTTCCACCAACAGCATAAGAGGGTCCCCCTTTCTCCACATCCTCTCCAACATTTTTAATTTCTGGACTTGTTCATTTTTGCCATTCTGACTGGTGTTAGCTGGTATCTCAATGTGGTTTTTCCTTTTTTTAAATTTAAATTCAATTAACTAACAGATAATACATCATTAGTTTTTTGTCTGTTTGTTTGTTCATTTGGTGCAAAAGAGTGGTTTATTAAAGCACGGGGACAGGACCCATGGGCAGAAAGAGCTGCTGCAACAGGGTTGAGGGGTGGCTGACTATATATTATGGGGGGTGGGGAAAGTTAGAAAAAGGGAGGTTTTCAAAATGATTTTCATGTTAAAGACTCACAGGATACCAGAGGCCTTGCCATGATCAAATTAAGGTTGTTTTTCCCTCTAGCAAGGCATTAACATGAAAATAGTTGGGAGCTTCCTAGAGGAACATTATACTCTTCCCCCTTCAAGTATCTGTCAATGGGCTACAGGTTATACGGACATTTAATTGTATCTACATTTCCTTCTAGAAGCTAAGTTATTGATAGAAATGCTTTGTTCTTGTAGATTGTTAGTTTTTGATGTAACGTTCAAGGATCCATTAATTGTGTATAACATTCAGTGCTCATCACATCATATGCCCTCCTTAATGCCCAGCACCCTGTTACCCCGTCCCCCCCACCCACCTCCCTTTCTGTAACCCTCTGTTTCCGGAAGTCAAGAGTCTCTCATGGTTTGTCTCCCTCTCTGATTTCTTCCCATTCAGTTTTCCCTCCCTGTTCCTATGACCCTCTGTGTTATTCCTTAGGAAGAATTAATACCTATTCTTCTGAAATTGTTTCAAAAAATAGAAATGGAAGGAAAACTTCCAAACTCATTCCATGAGGCCAGTATTATCCTGATTCCAAAACCAAAGACCCCACTAAAAAAGACAACTAGAGACCAACATCCCTGATAAACATGGATGTAAAAAATTCTCAACAAAATACTAGCAAATAGAGTTCAACAGTACAATAAAGAATCACTCACCACGATCAAGTGAGATTTATTCCTGGGTTGCAAGGTGGTTCAATATTTGCAAATCAATCAAGGTCATACACCACATTAATAAAAGAAAAGATAAGAACCATATGATCTCAATAGATGCAGAAAAAGCATTTGACAAAGTACAGTGTACATTCATGAAAAAGCCCCTCAACAAAATAGGTTTAGAGGGGACATACCTCAATATAATGAAGGTCATACATGAAAAACCCACAGCTAATTTCATCCTCAATGGGGAAAAACTGAGAGCTTTTCCCCTAAGGTTGGTAACATGAAAGTGATGTCCAGTCTCACTACTGTTATTGAACATAGTACTGGAAGTCCTAGCCATCAGTTGGACAACAAAACGAAATAAAGTGCATCCACACTGGCAAGGAAGAAGACAAACTTTCATTCTTTGCAGATGACTTGACGTAGAAAACCCAAAAGACTCAACCAAAAAAACCTGCTTGAACTGATACAAGAATTCAGTCAAGTTGCAGGATACAAAATCAATGTATAGAAATCTGTTGCGTTTCCATACCAATAATGAATCTTTTCTAAAATTTTTTTTTATTTGAGTATAGTTGACACAGAATGTTACATTACTTTCAGGTGCACAACACAGTGATTCAACATTTCTATACACCATGCTGTGCTCGCCACAAGTTTTGTCACCAAACAAGACTTTTACAGTATCACTGACTACATTCTTTATGCTGTATCTTTATTCCCCACAACTTATCCAATCTGTAACTGGAAGCCTGACAATAATTAATTCTTGACTGGATCCTATACCAGTCATACCCCCACCAAAAAAAGCAAACAGACAAAAACAGCTGTAAAGGACATTCTTCGGAAAATTAAGGATATCTGAATACAAACTAGATATTTTATAAGTACTATTTGTATCATGTTTAATTTCTTGAGTATAATAATTATACTGTGATTATGTTAAAGAATGTCTTTTTTCTTAGAAGACACATACTCAAATATTTAACAGTCAAGTCTCAGAATGTATAAAACTCACTTTTATGTTAGGGCTGAGAGAAGAAAATGAGCTCAATACGGCAAAATATTGGTAACTAGTAAATCTAGGGGAATGGATATGTGCTACTTACATTATTCTTGTAACCTGTCTATAGATTTGGAATTTCTCAAAATAAAAAACTAGATAAGAAGACGATTTTTTTTTTAAATTTAGATTCAGGTTAGTTAACATATAGTATAGTATTGGTTTCAGGAGTAGAATTTAGTTATTTGGCACTTAGATATAACACCCAGTGCTCATCACAGAAAGTGCCCATCATCCATTTAGCCCATCCCCAAATAAGCCCCCTCCAGCAACCCTGTTTGTTCTCTAAAGTTGAGTATCTTATGGTTTTGCTTTCCTCTCTGTTTTTATCTTATTTTTCCTTCCCTTCCCTTATGTTTATCTGTTTTGTTTCATAAATTCTACATGAGTGAAATCATACGGTATTTGTCTTTCTCTAACCTATTTCCAATCAGATGATTTTTTGAAGGTTTATTTATTTGAGAAAGAGAGAGAGAGAGAGAGAGCAGTGGGAGGGGCAGAGAGTAAGCAGGGGGAGAGGCAGAGAGAGAGAGAATCTCAAGCACACTGCCCACTCAGTGAAGAGCCCAATGTGGAGCTCCATCTCAGGACCCTGAAATCACAGCCTGAGCCAGCCGAAATCAAGAGTGAGACATTTAACCGACCGAGCCACCCAAGTGCCCCAGATAATTTTTTAAAGGGACTATGCAGAAAAATTATCCCCAAACCAAGTGTTGCCATCTGCCATTCAGTTACGGTTTAAGGGCCAGAACTTGAGTCTTTACTGTTTTCTACTTCCCCTTTTTTCGTTTTCTCTCAAATCTCTTATTCAGGCTTTCACTCTTACCACTCTACACTGCTCCTAACAAGAACTTCAATCTTATTCAACTTCAACAACACCAGATATATTTGATTAGTGTATCCTGTAAATAGTTTCTTCGATTGGTCTCCAGTACACTACTGTTTGATTACCTACCTCCCTGGCCACAACTTTTCAGATTCTTTTCACTGATTTTCCTCTTCATCTTATCTTTAAACACTACAGTTCCCCAGTATTCTGTCTTCACTTCACTTCTTCATCTATAGTAATTTCTTTTCTGTTCTTATTCATGTAGCTTTATATGTCATTTGAACACTAATGACTTCCAAATCTATGTCTAAAGCTCCAAACTCCCCAGAACTCCACATTTATGTAGTCAACTGCTTACTTGACATCTCCACTTGATTAAGAGTCATTTCAAATTTAACATGTTGATCCTAAACATGTTTGATCCTAAAACTGAATCCTTTTATTTCCTCCCCAAAACATATCCCTTCCCAAACTTCCACTTTTCAGTGAATGGCAACCATATCCTCATAGTTATTAAAACAAAAAATCCTGCAGTCATCTTAAATTCCTCTTGGTGGGGCACCTGGGTGGCTCAGTGGGTTAAAGCCTCTGCCTTCAGCTCAGGTCATGATCTCAGGGTCCTGGGATCGAGCCCCGCATCAGGCTCTCTGCTCAGTGGGGAGCCTGCTTCCTCTTCTCTCTCTGCCTGCCTTTCTGCCTACTTGTGATCTCTATCTGTCAGATAAATAAATAAATCTTTAAATTCCTCTTGTTTCCTCTACATGCTCAGCAAATCCTGTCAGCCCTAACTTCAAAATATATACTACCCCTTATCACTTCTTATCACTCCAGTGGATACATGAATCCAAGTTACCATTTTGTCTTCCACGGACTACTATAATATTCCACCAAGTCTCCCTGCTTCTGACCTTTCCCCACTGTAGTTCTAGTCTCAACAAAGCAACCTAGAATAACACTTTTAAAATTAACCACATCCCTCTTCTTTCTGAAAGCGGCTTCCTAGCTCATTCAATAAAAGATAACACCCCTGATAAGGCCTACAAGGCCTTGCAATATTTATCACCTTGCTGCCACTCTGGACTCCTCTCCTTTTACTGACCTCACTTCCACACACTGTAGTCAAACCATCTGCCTTACTATACCTGAACAAGACAGGCACACTTTGCACATAAAGGATTAGAGTAGAGATAAAGCTCATGAATTAGAAGTATTTAAGGGCTTGGAACAGGAAGAGGCTCTGAGAGGAATAACAAAGGGGGGCCCAAGAGGAAGAATGGAAACAAGAATAGTCATAGAAATTAAGGAGGAAAAAAGACACTAAAAAGAGATAGATCATCAAGGTAATATTTATAAAAGTGGAGGGAAAAAGATAAAGGAGAATTAAGTTATAGCAGGGAACAGAGTAAAAATACCATGCATAAAGAAATGGGAAATATATTAACCCATTATAGTTGCTATTTCTGGATGGCAGTATCAAGTGTTTTTATTTGTTCTTATAACATCTGTTGTGTTTTCAGAAGTTTACACTTTTGCCCACATACCTTTGGTTGGGTCCTTTATCCAAAGGCATGGCCCTACATATAGGATATATTCCTTTAGAGATCTCAACAGAAGGCCCAAACTTTTTACCAAGGTCCCTATAACTTTCCAGTTCTTGAACTCTAATATTTTCTCACCAATATTAAGTGGCTGGTAAAGTCTACTCAGTTTGCTAGTTGTACACTTCTACTAAGATTCCTTGAGTTTTATACAGCCCAAAAGAAGCTAGAATTCATTCAATTACTTAGGGGGAATTTGTAAGCAGATTAAGGTCCTAATTCTCTGAGGTTCTCTACTCTCTGGGCTTTAACCTCTTACTTCTTATTAGTTTCCCTGACAGTTCCAAACTTCAACGTCTATTTCCTCATCCCTGAAAGTCTATCACTTTCTGTTTAGGATCTGTTTGCTGCACCACATCAGAGAGAGCTGAAAAATTCTCTGTGGAAAAAAAAAGCCAAAGTAAACATGCACTCTTCTTCCCATATGAATTCCCCCCTCCTTCAAGAATCAAAGTTCTTCAAGATCCTCCCTACATTTGATGAAGAGAAAGAGAGAGAGAAAGGCAAACCAAGAAACAGACTCTTAACTATAGAGAACAAACTGATTACAGAGGGTAAGTGGGGTGGGGAGATGGGTGAAACAGATGATGGGGATTAAAGAGCGCACTCGTGATGAGCACTGGGTGTTGCATGGAAGTGCTGAATCACTAAATTCTGCACCTGCAACTAATATTACACTGTATGTTAACTAACTGGAATTTAAGTAAAAACTTGGGGAAAGAAGATCCTCCTACACTGACTGCTCTTCAACACCTGAAGACAGTTTTTTAAAATACTTTCTTCAGACTTTAGAATATTTTTCTGGAAAATCAAAGTGCAGGAGATTTGTATACTGAATTGATCTTATGTAGCTTTCTAAGGTGTACATCAAAAAGACAGTTTCTCTGCTTCCTTGGAGAAAGAGTGCTTCCAACAAATATGGCGCCCCTGTATAACTCTTTAAGCCATTCTTTGCCTTTCTGAAACAAAGTGAATCTAGGTACGGATTTTTCTGCTAGCAAAGTAGTCCCCAATTTCCTTTACAACTATTATAAATAGGAAAGTTGCTCCTGGATTTAAGATGAGTCCCTTGTTATCAGAAATATATGATTTTGCTGGCATTTTCTGAGGCACTGTTTCTTGATCCCTAAACATTCTATCTCCTTTTCTCATCTCACCTCCATGTAGTTTCTGCCACATTTCAGTTCTCATTAGTCCCATTATTAAACTAAGTGTTATTAAATTAGGGTTATTATTTTTGTGTTTCAAGGTGAGCCATTCACATTCATGAAGTTATTTTCTTAGTACTTTCAGAAATGTATGCCTTCATGGTCCTTGTTTAGACACTCCCTTTTCATTTTTACACAACTTCTATCCAATCTTGATGGTTTTGGCACTCCTTACCTATAAATTTGAGGTAATAGCTTATATGTTGCAAAGGTTCACTAAAAGGATTTTCAAGTTTCCTGTTTCTACATTCTCATGTCTGGTATTTTATAAAAGAAGAAGAGGAACAATAAAGAGTATTCTGGTCATGCATTCATATTAGAATCTTCTTAATTATAGTCTTATTATGCCTCAATAACAAATTTTATCTTAGAAGGCATACCAGTCATTTACTAATACCTCTCATCTCTAAATCCACCCTTCTAAGCACCGACTCTGAGGCCGGGATTTGCCAACTTTGCCTCACAAGCTCCTATGTCTGGTGGAGGGCATTAGAAAGATACTGTGGAAAAGGAAATAAAAAGTGTTACTGTGGTTTCTATAAACCATTCCACCAGAGAAAAGTTGGTTCCAGCCTCCAGTTGCTTTTGACATTCCCAGAAACAACTTCACTGCCCTTCTTCATACATATCAGCAGCAGCCATGTGATTTCATCTCCTCAGAATTTGAGCTCTAGTGTCTCAAGACCCATCATCTAAGTTCCTGAGTTCTGGTACCCCCAACCCATTATCTTTTGTTCCCCCAGCCATTAGACTCCTTTCTGCAGTTATTATTTTGGGTTGTATTGGCATTTCCTTTTTTTTTCTTTCATTTTTTCAAACATGTGTGTTTGAAACTCCCTACATTAAATTCTAACTTATAAAGTGACTTATAAGTTTCTCTTTTCCTGACTCAACCCTAACTAAACTCTGATGCTTTCTCAACCTCTGTTCAAAACATTATTTCTAGTACCAAAAGCTATCATATATAATATCCTAAATTTTACATTTTAAAATGATTAATTTTAAAAATCAAAATTTTATAGTAGCATTTATATTTATTACTTTTAAAATTTGGACATGACAGTAAAGAATTTCTCAAAATCACTCATAATCTGAATGTACAAAAATAACAAATGTTAACATTTTTATATATTTACATCTTGTCTCTCTTCTATTAGAGATTGCACTTGTTACCCTATCAGAAACTATTCTCATAATGCAAATAACTGTAAAAGACATGCTGCATGCATAACTGTTTTTATAAAATTCACAACAATTCAGGTAACCTTTCTAGTATACAAGAAAACAGATTAAAGTTGTCAGTATTTAAGAAATAGTGTGGCCTCAGAATTATATGATATATAATAAAGCAATAAAGCAAATTTATTTTTGGCAGGAAAACATCCTAACAACATATTTTATACTACAAACTAAAAAGAAAAAGGCCTTCCTTTGCAACTTCTAAAAATTATAAATAAATTTAGTAAGGCCAGCTACTCACCCCCTATTACTGACAATTGCCTTTTTCAAGTGAATGTAATTTGCAGGAAAGATCCCCTGTAAAAGAGAAAAGATTTCCCATTAGAAAAGGAAATTCGTGATTACCATCTCAAATATATTAAAATAGCAGCCGGATTTCAGCATGGAAATACTCTATCGATAATACAGTAGATAGGGGTGCGTGGGTGGTTCAGTCGGTTATGTATCTGCCTTAAGCTTAGATCATGACCCTGGGTTCTGGGATGGACCCCTGCATCCGGCTCCCTGCTCAGCAGGGAGCCTGCTTCTTCCTCACCCTCTGTTGGCCGCCCCCTTGCTTGTGCTTGTGCTCTCTCTTGCTCTCAAATAGATAAATAAAATCTTTTTAAAAATACAGTAGATATCTTAGTGTAGCAACCACTTTGCATATTAAGAATGCAAAGTTGCACAAACTATATACATTATATAGGAATTTCATTGTCATATGTACTCAGAGTCCGTCCTCAGGGGAAAACTGTGATCTTAGGCAACTACCAAAAAGACTTTTAAGTTACAGATTGGGAATATTCCATTTAATCACTCTCAGGATATAGACTTATATACAGAACTTGGCCTGTACCTACAAAACCAACAATATTACCTAACCAGCTAATATCACCTATGTTATCCAGCTCTGAGCTGGAGAAACAATTCTCAGACTCTGGCTCACATTTATATTCATAAGAATGAATCAATTTAGAAGTTTTTATAAACATTTCTTCTTTTACTCTTTCATTATAGAGTTTCCATTTTCATATTTGCTATAATTTGATTTCAATTCCTAACAGATAAAAAATGAATTGTTTTTAAAAACAATTAAGTTTTCCAATCAGTGCTTCATTCCTTTTCCTGATGTACGAAACTCCCTTCAAATAAAACACAATGGCCTAAATTTTTTATATTCTCTGGCCTCCACCACTGCTAATAATAAATCTATACGAGACTAGGCCATCAGCAGCTGGACTTTATAGTTTTCAATGTACAGATTTCTCACCTCCTTGGTTAAGTTTATTCCTAAGTTTCTGCTTGCTTTCACTGCTATTTTAAATAGACTGCTGCCTTCCTTTTTTCAGGTATTTCACTGTTAGTGAACAGAAACACAGTTAAATTCTTTGTGTTAATTTTGTATCCCATAACTTTACTGAAGTTTTTTTTTTTTTTTTTAAGATTTTTATTTATTCATTTGACAGAGAAAGAGAGATCACAAGTAGGCAGGCAGGGGGGAGGGAAGCAGGATCCCCACCGAGCAGAGAGCCTGATGCAGGGCTCAATCCCGAGACCCTGAGATCACTACCCGAGCCAATGGCAGAGGCTCAACCCACTGAGCCTCCCAGGTGTCCCTTTACTGAATTTTTCATTGGTTTTAACAGTTTTTTGGTGGAGTCTTTAGGATTTTCTACATATATCATATCATATGCAAGCACATACAATTTTATTTCTTCCTTTCTTATTTGAATAACTTTTGTTTCCTTTTCTTACCTGCTGTTCTGGCTAGGACTTCCAGTATTCTGTTTAATAGGAGTGGTGAGAGTGAGCACCCTTGTCTTGTTGCTCCTCTTAGAGAAAAAGATTTCAACTTTATACCACTGCATATGATGTTAGCTCTGGACTTGTCATATCACGGCCTTTCTTATGCTGAAGTATATTACTTCTAAACCCAAATTGCCAAGTTTTATTCATTAAAGGATTCTGGATTATGTCAAATGCTTTTTCTGCATCTACTGAAATGATTATACAATTTTTATCTTTCATTCTATCAGTAAGATGTATCAAATTTATTAGTTTGGTAATGTTAAACCATCCTTTCGCCCCTTGATATGATCCTTTAAAAGTGCTGTTAAATTCAGGTTGCTAATATTTTGTTGAGAAGTTTTGCATCTGTATTCATCAGGGATATTGTCTTTGGTTCTCTTTTCCTTTATTGTCCTTATCTGGCTTGGGTATCAGGGTATTACTGGCCTCATAAAAAGAGTATGGAAGTGTTCCCTCCTCTTCAGTTTTCTAGAAGAGTTTGAGAACTGGTACTGACTCTTATTTTTTTTTAAGATTTTATTTATTTATTTTGCAGAGAGATCACAAGTAGGCAGAGAGACAGGGGAAAGCAGGCTCCCTGCCGAGCAGAGAGCCTGATGTGGGACTCGATCCCAGGATCCTGAGATCATGTCCTGAGCCAAAGGCAGAGGATCAACCCACTGAACCACCCAGGTGCCCTGGTATTGACTTTTTAAAGTTTGGTAGAATTCACCAGTAAACTCATCAGGACCTAGACTTTTCTTTGTTAGAAGATTTTGGTTGCTCATGCAATCTCCTTACTCACTACTTAGATGATTAACAATTTTTTTATTTCTTCCTGATTTATCCTTGGTAGGTTATATGTTTCTAGGGACTCACCCATTTCCTCCAGGTTATCCAATTTGTTGATATTAATTTGTCATAGCATTCTCTTATAATCCTTTCTATTTCTATGGTATCGTTTTAAATGTTTCCTTTTCATATCTCATTTCATTTAAGTTTTTCCTATTTTCCCTTAGTCTATCTCAGGATTTGTCCATTTTGTTCATCTTTAGGGGGAAAAAACCCCTGTTCTTAGTTTTGTTAATCTTTTCATAGATTTCTGGTCTCTATTTCACTTTTTCCACTCTGATCTTTGTTATTTCCTTCCTTCTGCTAAATTTGAGCATAGTTTTTTTCTTCTTTTTCTAGTTCCTTAAGATGTAAAGTTGGGTTGTTTATTTGACATCTTTCTTTTTTCATATTGTAGGCATGTATTACTATAAAATTCCCTCTTAAAACTGCTTTTGCAGCCTCCCATAGCATACTGTTTCCATTTTAATTTGTGTCAAGGTATCTTTTTATTTCCTTTGTGATTTTTTTTGACCACTGGTTATTCAGAACTGTATTGTTTAATTTGAACATATTTGTGAATTTTCCAGTTTTCTTCCCATTACTGATTTCTACTTTCATACCTTGTAGTCTAAAAAAGATATGTAGTATAATTTCAATCTTCTTAAATTTGCTAAGCCTTGCTATGTGACCTGTCATAGGATTTATTCTGAAGAATGTTCCATTTTCAGTTGAGAATAATGTATATCCTGCTGTTGGTGAATGAAATGTTCTATCTACTTCTGTGAGGTTCGTTTGTTCTAAAGTACAGTTCAAGTCCAATGTCTCTTTGTTGATTTTCTGTCCAGATAATCTATCTACTGAAGTCTCCCACTATTATAATCTAATTCTCCATCTAAATCTGTGTTTAATACATTTATTATATATTAATATATTAGTTTCTGATGCACCTTTATGAACGATGTATCTTCTGGTTGAGTTGATCCTTTTATCATTATATAAATGATTTCTTGATATCTAGTTATACTTTTTGACTTAATGTCTATTTTACTCAGTGTAAGTATAGCTACTTGTGCCCTCTTTTGGTTTCCACTTGCATGAAATATCTTTTTCTATCCCTTTACTTTCAAGCTATATGTATCCTTAAAGCCGGAGTAAGTCTCTTATAGGTGGCATGCAATAAGCTGGGCCTTGTTTTTTAATCAATCCAGCCACATTAGGTCTGTCAATTAGAGAATTCAATCTATTTACATTTAAAGTAATTATCGATAGGTAAAGACTTACTAATGCTATCTTATTATTTCCAATTCTTTTATAATTGCTTTGCTTCTTTCATCTTTTGCTGCCTTCCTTTGTGAACTGATGATTTTCCATAGTGGTATGTTTTGATTCCTTTATCTGTCATCTTCCAGGATTCTGCTGTAGGTTTTGCTTTGTGGTTACCATGGTTTTATGTAACACATCTTATAAGTCTATTTTATACTCATAACAACTTAACTTTGATCATCTATAAAAACTCTACCCTTTTACTCTCCCCTGCTTTGATTTTGATGTCACAATTTACCTGTGTTTGTATTTTATATTTTAAAATTACTATAGCTATGTTTTTAATACTCTCATCTTTTAATACTAGAGTTAATATACCATCATATCATAGTATTAGAGTATTCTAAATCTGACTACATAATAACCTTTACCAGTATGTTTTATATTTTCATGCTTTCATGTTCTTAATCAGTGTTCTTTCATTCAGCTTGAAGAACTCTTTTAGCATTTTGTAAGGCAGGTCTAGTGGTAAATTCCCTCAGCTTTTGTTTAGTTGGGAAAATTAGTATCTCTCCTTCATTTCTGAAGAACGGCTCTGCTAGGGTAAGGATTCTTGGTTGGTGGGGCTTTTTTAAATTTCAACACTTGGACTATATTACCCTACTCTTTTATAGCCTGTTATTATTTTTGCTGAGAAATCCAATGGTAGTCTAATGGGGGGGTAGTTACCTCATAAGTTACCACTTTTGTTTCTTTTGCTGCTTTTAAAATCTTTCCTTGTCTGTGACTTTGACAATTTTATTATAATGTGTCTTGGAGGGGATTTCTTCATGTTCAGTTTGTCTGGTGACCTATGAAGACTATGAACTTAGATGTCCAAATTTCTCCCTAGATTTGGAAAGTTCTTAGCCATTATTTCTTTAAATAGGTTTCCTGACCCCTTTTCCCCCATCTTCTCCTTTTAGAACTCCAATGATTCACAAATTGGTCCCACTGATATGTACCACCTATCATGAAGTCTTTCTTTACTCTTCCTCATTTTTTTCTTCTTTTCCAGTCAGGTTTCCTCTGATTATATAATTTCGAAGTTCCTATCTTTAATTTCACTGATTCTTTCTTCTGCTTGATCAAACCTACTGCTGATGTGCTCTATTACATTTTTTTTCCATTTCATTTACTGAGTTCTTCAACTCCAGAATTTGTTTGGTTCTTTTTCATTATTTATCTCTTTGATAAAATTGATAAATTTTTATATTGTTAATGTATTGTTTTCCTGATTTCACTGAATTGTCTTTCAGTGTTTCCTTTAGCTTATTAAACTTCCTTAAAAGAGCTTTTTTGAGGGGCACTGGGGTGGTTCAGTTATTAAGCGCCTACCTTCGGCTCAGGTCATGATCCCAAGATCCTGGGATCAAGCCCCACATCAGGCTCTCTGCTCAGCGGGAAGCCTGCTTCTCCCTCTCCCACTCCCCCTGCTGTGTTCCCTCTCTTGCTATATCTCTCTTTGTCAAATAAACAAACAAAATCTTAAAAAACAAAACCAGCTTTTTTGAATTCTTTATCAGATAAATTGTAAATCCCCATGTCTTTGGATTCAGTTACTGGAAGATTATGTGGTCCTTCGGTGGAATATGTTTTCTTGGTTTTTTTTTTTCTTTTCTTTTTTTAAATTTAAATTCAATTAGCTTCCTTGGTTTTTCATCTGTCTTGGAGTTCTGTGTTATGGTCTTCAAATCTGAAATAGCAGTCACCTGTCCAGACTTTACTAATTGCCAGCAGGGTAGAAATACCTCCCATGTTCCTCTTAAGAGATTCTGTAATTTCTCAAACCTCCCATGAATTTGCTCCATATTTCTTGCTCACTTTTGTGGCAGAATTCTTCAGCATGAATGCTTTCTATTGATTCTACAATGCACCAGGCTGAGTGCTGTCAGGCTCTCTTGTGTCATCCCAAAGGTCACACTATAACTCAAGTTTGTGGTCTCTGTACTACCGATTCTGCCTGCTTTCCATGTGTATTCAATAACAGTCTTCCAAAGCTTGCTCTTGCCACCATCTTAAAGAGCATGTACAGCGAGCCAGCCGCAGCATAGGGGACATAGGGGATGGCGGGTAGTATGAGGCACAAAGCACTGGGATGCTCGTGGGGCAGTGGGGGAATCCAAAGGTGGGACTTTCCAAGCAGTAAATGGTGGGCTTTTGATAGAGTCTGATGTACAGGAGGTTCTGTGTCTCTTTAATGCCACCCAAAGATCCTATGCACCTCTTTCTACCTCTCAGTCATGGAACTCCCAATTTAGTACTCTGGAGAGGGCAAGACAGAAATGAGACCCTCTGGCAGCATCTGCAGAACTGGAGAAGCTGGATCCTCACTCACATGCACTCTTGTCTTCACAGGAGAAATCATGGGCCTAAAAGGATTTCCTCTGGCCTTTATCTGTGCTGTCTTGTGGTAAAGTTGATATAGGTAAAGTGAAATTTTCCTACTAACCACTCCAATGTACCCAAACTCTTACTTTCTTCTCCAAGAAAGTGCTGGGTGTTCACCTATAGAAACCTAGACATCCACAAAGTTTCTCTCATCCAAGGGAGATTGTCTTCAGAAGCTCCAAGATGACAAAAGGGTCACTTCAGGATACACATCTGGGACTGGGGTCTATCTGCCTATTACATAATGCACAGGTAGGTGAGACTTCTCCTGGGTCCCTTGTTTGATGAAGGATGCTACAGGTCCCCAAAACACTTTTGTTTGTGGATGGAAACAAAATATTTGTTTTTGAGAGTGAGAACAAAAACTAGGGACATCTTATAGCACCACGAAGCTGACATCAAGTATACCAGTAATACATTTTATACATTGGCCCATAATAAAAGATAACTTATGTCAACAGGGAATCCTAATATAGGAAAATATGGACGTAAAATAGAATAAAACACACAACTTCATGCAACCAAAACTAAGCAATGACAACCTATTACCTATAAAGGAAGACTAGAAAAAAGCTAAAAAGGCATAAAATTAGCATATGCTTCCAGGAAGATGGATGAGATATATTTTTCACTAATCCTCCTGCTAAATACAACAAAAAACTTTGGGCATATATGTAACAAATACATAAATATATACATATTTCACACATATAACATCATATATAAAGCATAGATATACATTGTATATTAAAAACTCTAGAAAGAAATGTATTTTTAAAAAATAGGAAGATTCTGAAAGGTGCAGAGAAAAAGGCAGACCAGCTAGGGACCTTGAGATGCTAGAAAGAACACAGTGGTGCATTCCCTAGATTTTCTTTTACCTTATACATCTGTTATTTGAAGCTGAAAAAGCTAGAAACCAAGAAATACCAAAAGGCACAGACAAAATAAGACTGTTCCTTCTAGCTTAAGAACCAGGAAAAGTCAGCCTGTCAACAAAGAAAACACCTTAGTAATAAACACTATATTGATTCCAAACATCACCAAAAATGAAAGAAAAAAAAGTTGTGGCCCAACTCTCACCCACGCAAGCAAGGTTAACTGGAGAAATTGGACTTTCACCTTCATCAGACTATAATTAACACATTCAAGTCTTTTTTTTTTTTTTAATTTCCTTTCAGCGTAACAGTATTCATTGTTTTTGCACCACACCCAGTGCTCCATGCAATCCGTGTCCTCTCTAATACCCACCACCTGGTTCCCCCAACCTCCCACCCCCTGCCCCTTCAAAACCCTCAGATTGTTTTTCAGAGTCCATAGTCTCTCAGGGTTCACCTCCCCTTCCAATTTCCTTCAACTCCCTTCTCCTCTCTAACTCCCCTTGTCCTCCATACTATTTGTTATGCTCCACAAAGAAGTGAAACCATATGATAATTGACTCTCTCTGCTTGACTTATTTCACTCAGCATAATCTCTTCCAGTCCCATCCATGTTGCTACAAAAGTTGGGTATTCATCCTTTCTGATGGAGGCATGATACTTCATATTGTATATGGACCACATCTTCCTTATCCATCCGTCCATTGAAGGGCAT
>NW_019154094.1:8948666-8971620 GCF_002288905.1 Enhydra lutris kenyoni | reverse complement strand
TGGTTTTAATTTGAATCTCCCTGATGGCTAGTGATGATGAACATTTTTTCATGTGTCTGATAGCCATTTGTATGTCTTCATTGGAGAAGTGTCTGTTCATATCTTCTGCCCATTTTTTAAAATAATTTTTAAATTTATTTTCAGCATAACAGTATTCATTGTTTTTGTACCACACCCAGTGCTCCATGCAGTCCGTGCCCTCTCTAACACCCACCACCTGGTTCCCCCAACCTCCCACCCCCCCTCCTCAAACCCTTCAGATTGTCCTTCAGAGTCCATAGTCTCTCATTGTTCACCTCCCCTTCCAATTTCCCCCAACTGCCTTCTCGTAACTCCCCATGTCCTCCATGCTATTTGTTATGCTCGACAAATAAGTGAAACCATATGATAATTGACTCTCTCTGCTTGACTTATTTCACTCAGCATAATCTCTTCCAGTCCCGTCCATGTTGCTACAAAAGTTGGGTATTCATCCTTTCTGATCGAGGCATAATACGCCATCGTGTATATGGACCACATCTTCCTTATCCATTCGTCCGTTGAAGGGCATCTTGGTTCTTTCCACAGTTTGGCGACCGTGGCCATTGCTGCTATAAACATTGGGGTACAGATGACTCTTCTTTTCACTACATCTGTATCTTTGGGGTAAATACCCAGTAGTGCAATGGCAGGGTCATAGGGAAGTTCTATTTTTAATTTCTTGAGGAATCTCCACACTGTTCTCCAAAGAGGCTGCACCAACTTGCATTCCCACCAACAGTTTTATATGATTGTCTGTTTTGTGTGTGTTGAATTTGAGGAGTTCTTTATAGATCCTGCATATCAACCTTTTGTCTGTACTGTCATTTGCAAATATCTTCTCCCATTCCGTGGGTTGCCTCTTTGTTTTGTTGACTGTTTCCTTTGCTGTGCAGAAGCTTTTGATTTTGATGAAGTCCCAAAAGTTTATTTTGGCTTTTGTTTCCTTTGCCTTTGGAGACATATCTTGAAAGAAGTTGCTGTGGCTGATATCGAAGAGGTTACTGCCTATGTTCTCCTCTAGGATTCTGATGGATTCCTGTCTCACGTTGAGATCTTTTATCCATTTTGAGTTTATCTTTGTGTACGGTGTAAGAGAATGGTCGAGTTTCATTCTTCTACACATTCAAGTCTTGAACTGGTATAGTACTAGACTGAAAAGGCCAAGTTGGGAGTCAAGAATTTCTACCCAAGTGGGCAATAACAAACCACAACCACTGAGTGGCAGTGGAGAATACCTGAACTTCTACCCCTAACCAGCATTAATGAGACTCCTACATCATCCCCTGTGGTGTCTGAAGAGGCCTAAGAGAGAGATGGTGGGGACTTTCACCATTGCTCAGCAATTAAGGTCAACATTCTCCTCCGGTGTTATCAGAGGCTACATGGGGAATAGCAGAAGGCTCTATAGGCTTTCCCATCAGTGAATAATCAGTGGAAGACTCCTAGGAAGCCAGAATTCCCACACCTATTCAACAGCAACAAAGAGCCTGCACCATTCAGTGTCAACAGAGGCTGAGTGGGAAACATGGACCTCAACCCCCTCTTAGCAGTAATAAGGCAAATCCTGTCCTTCCCCTACAGCAGCACTGTTACAAAAGCCAGGAAAAGCAAAAGTTTTAAATAAAAGCAGTATCTCATAACATAATTCCTAAAGGTCTAGGTCCTGTCATACCAAGAACCAGGAAGATCTTAAATTGAATGGGAAAAAAAAATACACAACACCAAGAAAACAAAGATGTTAGAATTATTTGACAAATATTTAAAGAAGCCATCATAAAAATGTTTCAGTGAGCAATTATAAATATGCGTGAAACATGAAAAAGAAAAGAGAATCTCAGCAAAGAAACAAAATGTCTCAACAAAGAAACAGAAGATGCTGGATGGGCTCAACAGTAGAATGGAGGGGACAGAGGAAAGAAGCAGTGAGCCATAAGTCAGAAAAATTTAAAATGATACACACTGACTGTGATATTGGGATACAATAATATATATTTCTTCATCCTGAATCCCTGACACAAGAGCTTCTAAAACTCTTGGAATTTCTGGATAAGAAAAGTAGGAGAAGCATCAACTTTGTTATTCATAATAAACCACTTTCAACTCTACTGGGGTTTATGCTAATGAAGTGACCCTTGGTGGGCCCCCAGATAGCTTCAGAATGGGAGATGTCAAGGGAACCATGTGATTACAGGGCTGGAACTTTCAGCTCCACTCTCCAACCCCAGGAAGGGGAGAAAGGCTGGAAAATGAGTTAATCACCAAGGGCCACTGATTTAATAAATTGTGCCTTCACAATATAACTCCCATAAAAACAACAGTGGGGTTTGGAGAGCCTCCAGGGTAAGGAACACATGAAGTTGCTGTGAGGTTGAAATACCAAAAAGGGGCACAACACAAAGAATGTACCCTAATGTAAACTATAAATAATAGTAATAGTAATAGATATTGGTTCATCAAATATAACAAAGATACCACACTAATGTAGAATGTGAATAGGAGGAGAAACTGGGAGAGAGGGTCCTTGTACTTTCTGTACAATTTTTCTATACACCTTAAAGTGTTCTAAAAAATAAAGTCTAACGGGCGCCTGGGTGGCTCAGTTGGTTAAGCGACTGCCTTCAGCTCGGGTCATGATCCTGGAGTCCTGGGATCGAGTCCCGCATCAGGCTCCCAGCTCCACGGGGAGTCTGCTTCTCCCTCTGACCTTCTCCTCGCTCATGCTCTCTCTCACTGTCTCTCTCTTCTCTCAAATAAATAAATAAAATGTTTAAAAAAATCATAAAAAAAAAATAAAGTCTAACAAAATTTAAAATTAAAAAAGTGGTGGGTATTAAGGAGGGCACATATTGCATGGAGCACTGGTTGTGGAGCATAAACAATGAATCTTGAAACACTGAAAAAATAAAAATTAAGATGTTAAAATTAAATTAAATTAAATTTTAAAATGACAGAAAACTTCCCCAATTTGGCAAAGGAAAAGTCTACATATTGAGGAAGTTGAGCAAACCCCAAACAGGATAAGCCAAAAGAAACACATATCAAGACACAACATAGTTACATCTCTAAATATCACATGCAAAAAAAAAAAAAATCTTAAAAGCAGTATGAAAAAAACAATACCTTACCTCTAGTGGAAAAAATATTCAAATGACAGTGAATTTTTCACTAAAATCAGAGAAAACCAGGATCACTACTCACATGGCCAAAAGTGGAAACAACTCAAGTCTCCATCAACTGATAAGTGGACAAATATACTGTGATATATCCATACAATGGTATGTTAGTCAGCCATAAAAACAATTATGTACTAATATATGCCACATTAATAATGAATCTTGACAACATTATACTGAGTGAAAGAAGACAGTCACAAAAGGTCACATATTACATGACTTCACTTATAAGAAATATCCAGAATAGGCAAATCTATACAGACAGTAGTATCAAGGGTTGGGGCATGGAGGAATAGGTATAAGGTTTCATGTTTGGGGTGATGAAAAGGTTTTGGAGTCAGACAGTGGTAATGATTGTTAGACACTATGAATCGACTAAATGTCAACACGGAGTGGTGCCTGGGTGGCTCAGTCAGTTAAGTGTCTGACTCTTGATTTTGGCTCAGGTTATGATCTTAGTGTCAGGCTCCATGCTTACTGGGGAGTCTGCTTGAGATTCTCTCTCTCTCTCTTTCACTCTCCTACTCCCTTCTGTGTTCACACACACTCTCAAATAATCTTTAAAAAACTTCATTACAAAAATAACAACATAGGCAAACAAGAAGTAAAAGCATGAAAAAACACATTATGCAAAAATTAATGAAAAGAAAGCAAGAGTTAATATTAGATATACACCAGAACAAACAAAATTATTAATACAAAAAGGGACATTATATAATGATACAAAGTCAACCACCAAGAAAACATAGCAATCATAAATGTAGATGCACTAAACAACAAAATATGTTGAAGCAAAACTCATAGAAATAAAAACAGACAAATTCACAATTACAGTTAGAGACTTACAGAACTAAACAGTAAAAGAGCAATGATAAAGAACTCAACAACACCATCGACCAGTAGGATCTAGTGACATTCACAGAACACTCCACTCATCAAAAGCAGATACACATTCTTTTCAAGTGCCCAGAGGACATATACCAAGATAAATCATATCCTGGGCAAAACCACAAATGCCAACAAATTTAAAACAATCAAAATCATAAACAGAATGTTTTTTTTAACCCCAGTAAAATCAAACTGGAAATCAATCACACAAAACACAGAAAAAAAATCTGCAAATGGTTGGATAAGAAAAAAACATATTTCTAAATAATCCATGAATCAAAGAGGACTTTTCAGAGTAAATAAAAAACTGAACTGAATTAAAATGACAATACAATATATCAAAATTTGGAGACACAGGTAAAGAAATGCTTAAAGGGAAAGTACTGGCATTAAATGCATATATTGTGTTTTGTTTCAAGTTTTTATTTAAATTCTAATTAGTTGACATATAGTGTAATGTTGGTTTCAGGAGAAGAATTTAGTGATTCCTCGCTTATATATAACATCCAGTACTCATTACTGCTCCTTAATATCCATCAACCATTTAGCCCATCCTCTGCTTATGTCCCCTCATCAACCTTGTTTGTTCTCTATAGTTACAAGTCTCTTATGGTTTGCCTCCCTCTCTTTTTTTTTCTTTCCCCTATCTCTTTTGTTTCTTAAATTCCATATATGAGTCAGAATGGCTAAAGTTAACAACACAGGAAACAACAGATGTTGGCAAGGATATGGAGAAAGGAGAATCCTCGTACACTGTTGTTGGAAATGCAACCGGTGCCTCCACTCTGCAGAACAATATGGAGGTTCCTCAAAAAGTTAAAAATAGAACTATCCTATGATCCAGTAGTTGCACTAACTAGGTAATTACCCAAAGGATACAAAAATACTGATTCAAAGGGATACATGGACCCTAATGTTTATGTAGCATTATCAACAATAGCCAGATTACAGAAAGAACCCAAATGTTCATCAACTACGAATAGACAAAGAAGATGTGAGGGCACCTGGGTAGCTCAATTGGTGAAGTTTAAGCATCCAACTCTTGGTTTCGGTTCAGGTCATAATCTCAGGGTGGTGAGATCAAGCCTTGCTCCCAGCTCCACACTCAGTATGGAGTCTGCTTGTCCCTCCCTTTCTGCTCTGTCCCTTCCCCCCCCGCAACTCGCATGCATGCATGCACTCTAATAAAATCCTCAACAACAACAAAAAAGAAGATGTGAAAAATTAATTGGGGAAAATTAGAAGAGGAGACAAACCATGAGAGACTATGGACTCTGAGAAACAAACTGAGGGTTTTGGAAGGGAGGGGAGTAGGAGGATGGGTGAACCTGGTGGTGGGTATTAAGGAGGGCACGTATTGCATGGAGCACGGAGTGTGTTGCATAAACAAGGAATCTTGGATCACTGAAAAAATAAAATAAAAATTAAAAAACAAATAAATAAAATTGGTTTCCTATAAAAAATGAAATATAAATAAATAAAAAGAAAAATTATTTCTATTTTAGAAAAAAAAGATGTGGTGTATGTATATATATAATGGCATATTACTCAGCCATAAAAAAGAATGAAATCTTGCCATTTGCAACAACATGGATGGAGCTAGAATATATTATGCTAAGAAAAATAAGCCAATCAGAGAAAGACAGATGCATATGTTATTAAAAAGGAAAATTGCATGGTCCACTTGGCTCGGTCAGTAGAGCATGCAACTCTTGATTTTAGAATTGTGGGTTCAAGATCCATGTGGAGAATGGAGCCTATTTTAAAAAATAAATAAGTAAATTTTAAAAACTTTAAAAATAAAATAAGGAAAATTGCAAATCAATAATCTAAGCCCTCTCTTCAAGAAATTAGAATAGAAAAGCAAAATAAGACCAAAGCAAGCAGAAAGAATAAAAAGGAGAAATCAACAAAATTTAAAAAGGAAAAACAATAAAGAAAATATAAAGCTGGTCTTTGGGAAGATCAACAGAACTGACTAGGGGTGCCTGGGTGGCTCAGTCACTTAAGCATCTGCCTTCAGCTCAGATCATGATCCCAGGGTCCTGGGCTCAAGCCCCAAGTCAGGCTCCCTGCTCAGCAGGGAGTCTGCTTCTCGCTCTCCCTCTGCCACCCCCCCCCCACTACTTGTGTTCTCTCTCTGTCAAACGAATAAATAAAATCTTTTTTTTAATAGAACTAATTTCTACCAAGACTAACAAAGTAAAAAACAGATAATACACAAGTTGTCAATATCAGGAATGAAACAGGATATTACACATTCATTAAAAGGATATTAAAGGAATATTTCAAAAACGCTATGTAAATAAATAGATGACATGCATGAAACAGACCAGTTCCTTTTAAAATACAAACTATCATAACTCAACCAATACAAAATGTATACAATTGATTCTTGAACAATACAGGGTTAGGGGTACCAATACCCCAGTGTCACCAACACCCACAGTCAAAAACCCATGTATACCCAGGTATACCAAAAAACCATATATACCTCAAACACTTAACTACTAATAGCTTACTGTTGACTAGAAACCTTACTGATAACATAAGCAGTCAATTAACACATATATTAAATGTTATATGTATTATATAGTCTATTCTTGCAATAAAGTAAGCTAGAGAAAAAATACTTTAAAATCGTAAGGCAGAGAAAATAAATTTACACTACTGTATTGTATGTATCACAAATCCACACAGAAGCGGACCCATGCAGTTCAAACCTATGTTATTCAAGGATTAACTATAATTTGAATAGCTTGAATAGCCCCATGACCATTAAGGAAATTGAATTCCTATTTTAAAACTCCAAAGAAAAAAAATCTTCAGACCCAGATGTCTTCACTGCTTCATTCTACCAAATGATTGAACACTACTACTAAAAAATCACTACCATAAAATAAGAGGGAAAAAAATCTCTTAATTTTTTATGACATCAGTATTACTCTGATAACCAAAACCAAAGATAGTATAAAGAAAACCATAGACCAATATCCCTCATGAATATAGATATAAAAATCCTTAGCAAATGTTATCAAGTAGAACTCAGCAATAAGAAGACTTATGCACCATGAGGTTTATTTTAGGGATGAAAAACATCTTCAAATTCAAAAATCAATCAATGTAATCTACCATATTAAAGCTAATGAAGAAAAATCACATACTGTATTAATGCATAAGACAAACTTCAACACCAATTCATGACTGAAATGGGACTCAGAAAAAAAGCAACAAAATCATAGAGGAGTAACATAAGCAAGATGGAAGAGTAGGAGTTTTGTACCATTTTCCCCACCAAAGAAAACTGATTTTAACAATCAATCACAGAAAAGAATGACCTTGTGGAAGTTCAGAAGTCCAGTGGAAAAGTTCAAGCACAGTGTTGGGAAAAAAAAAAGTCTGAGACTGGATGCACTCAAGAGGGTAAGAACAATTTTACTTTACCTGCATTATTCCTCCCACAAGGCAGCCCAGCTCAGTGCCAAGAAATAACTTCTTGACCTGTGATTTCTCCTATGGCAGAAAGTGAGAGCATCTGAGTGAGCACCAGGCTTTACCCAGCTTTGTGGTATGCTGCTGAAGAGACCCACTTCTTTCTCATCCCATCCAGAATACTGAGGTGTACTACACAACTGGAAGATGAGGAGGGGCTAGAAGGAGAGCAGCCAGGACTCTCAAAAGACGTCAAAGGATCCTACCAATCACATTACAGACTCCATCAGGAAGCCTGTCCATGAGCTAATGGGGACATCTTGCCTGAAATTCTTCCCAACTGGCCCACAGGCACCCCTAACATGCTGCACACCTCCCCCAGCTACTCCCCAACTCCATGGGCAACAACAAATATAACCCTTTGCAGACAGTTACTGAGCACATGCAGAAAGCCACCTGTGGGACTGGGAGAAAGCACAGAAACTTGAGCATTCAGCACTGCCTTAAGTAAAGCAAACAAGAGACTTTTAGAAATTGGACTGATTTTTGTGGGATTGAAAGAAACCATACAGTCTTAAGGATTCCACTCCAAAAAGGAACAAGAAGAGTGGAGCAGGCGCATCCAAAGGAAAGGTCTAAGAGAAAATACCCAACAGGGCTGACATAAGTTATTCCTCTACTAAAGACATAAGTAAAAATGGAGGAAGTAATTGCTTCTTCAAATGCAAAAAAGAAATGCAAAATTTCAAGAACATGAAAAATAAAGGAACTTATAGCACCAAAGGAATACAATTTTTTTCTAGTAACCAAGCCCAAAGAAAGAGATCTGTGATTTGCCCAATAAATAATTCAAAAACAGTTGCTTTTAAAAAGCTCAAGGAGTTATAAGAAAACACAGAAAGACCATTAAGCAAAATCAGGAAAACAATATACAAACAAAATGAGAAGCTTAATAATTACATAGAAATCATAAAAAAGAAAACAGAAATTCTAGAGGTGATGATTACAATGAATTAAATGAAAAATGTAAAATAGAGTACCAAAAGCAGACTTGATCAGCAGAAGAAAGAATCAGTGAGATTAATGATAGGAACCCTGAAATTATCTAGCAGAAGAGAACAAAGAAAAAAGAATGAAAAAGAGTAATGAAATTCTATGTGAATTATGGGATACCATCAAGGAAAACAATCTACGTATTACTACAGTTCCAGAAGGAGGAAGGAGACAAAAGGGGACAGAATCTGATTAAAAAAAAAATAATGCCTGAGAAGTACCCAAATCTGGGAAGAGATTTGAATATCCAAGTTCATGAAGCTAGGTCCCCAAGAACATTCAACTGAAAAAGATAAATTTAAAGACAAATTATAATAAAACTGACTAAAATTGAAGACAAAGAGAATTTCAAAAGCAACAAGATAAAAAAAAGGTTGTAACTTACAAGGTAACCCTCATAAGGCTATCAGCAGAATTCAGCAGAAACCTTGCAGGCCAGGAGAGAGTGGGATGATACATTCAAAGTACTGAAAGAAAAAAATTGCCAACTAAGAATACTTCACCCGGCAAAGATGTCCTTCAAAAATAAAGAGATAAAGAGTTTCCAAGACAAACAAAAGCTGAGAGAGTTCATCACAACTAAAGGTGCCTTATAAGAAATGCTGAAAGAAGTTCTTCATGCTAAAATGAAAGGACACTAATTAGTAACATAAAAAAACATATAATAAAAATACAACACACTCATAAAGGTAAGTTTATATTTAAATTCTGATTTCTCTAATACTGTAATATGGCAGCATATTAATCAATTAACTCTAGTAAACAGTGAAGAACAAAAGTATTAAAAATAACTACAGCTACAGTAATTTCTTAAAGAATATACAATATAAAAAGATGTAAACTGCAACATCAAAAATATAAAATGTGGGTAAGAGCAAAAGGGTATAATTTTTATATGAGATTGAAGTCCAAGTATTATCCGCATTAAACAGACTGGTTTTTTTAGACTTTATTTATTTATTTGAGAGAGAGAGAGAGAGAGAGCGATCACAAGTAAGCAGAGCAGCAGGCAGAGAAAGGGGGAAGGGGGCTCCCTGCTGAGCACAGAACCCGATGCGGGCCTCGATCCCAGGACCCTGAGATCATCACCTGAGCTGAAGGCAGAGGCTTAACCCACTGAGCTACCCAGGTGCCCTAAACAGACCATTAAAATGTGTTTTATGTAAGCCTTGCAGCAACCACAAACAAAAACCTGTAATAACAGATATTAAAAAGGTGAAAAGAAGGAAATCAGACCATACCATTTTGGAAAATCATCAGTTCACAAATGAACACAGTAAGAGAAAAAGGAAAAGACAAAGGAACTAAAAAAGAGCCAGAAAACAATTAACAGGATAATATTAGTAAGTCCTCACCTACTAATAATGAAATGTAAATAGGTTAAATTCTCCAATCAAAAGGCATATAGTTACTGAATGAACTAAAAAATGCAACCCAACTGCACGTTGTCTACAAGAAACTCACTTCACCTTTAATGATAAACTTCAGCTCAAAGGAAGGAAAAAATATATATATTTCCTGTAAATGTAAAGCAAAAGAGAGCAGAGTTAGCTACACTTCTATCATGCAAATTAGATTTCAAGTCACAAACAAGAGTCGAAGAAGGTGATTATATAATGACAAAGGGGTTAGTTAATCATGATGATAAAACAACTGTAAATATATACACACACCCCAAAAAACAGAGCATCTGGATATATTAAACAAATAATAATAACACATCTGAAGGGCAAAATAGACAATACAAAAGAGGGAAGAAAAAAAAGCAAGAGATTTCAATACCACTTTTTAACAATGGATAGATCCAGAAAATCAATAAGAAATTATTAGGCTTACTCCATCAGAAAGGATGAATACCCAACTTTTGTAGCAACATGGATGGGACTGGAAGAGATTATGCTGAGTGAAATAAGTCAAGCAGAGAGAGTCAAATTATCATATGGTTTCATTTCTTTGTGGAGCATAACAAAGAGCATGGAGGACAAGGGGAGATAGAGAGGAGAAGGGAGTTGAGGGAAATTGGAAGGTGTGGTGAACCATGAGAGACTATGGACTCTGAAAAACAATCTGAGGGTTTTGAAGGGGCGGGGGTGGGACGTTGCGGGAACCAGGTGGTGGGTATTGGAGAGGGCACGGACTGCATGGAGCACTGGGTGTGGTACAAAAACAATGAATACTGTTACGCTAAAAATAAATTTAAAAATTTAAAAAAAAAGAAATTATTAGGCTTAAATTATACTTTAGACCAAATGGAGCTAACAGATATATAGAGAATACCATATGATAGTTGACTCTCTCTGCTTGACTTATTTCACTCAGCATAATCTCTTCCATCCAATAACCACGTAACACACTTTCTTTTTAAACACACACAGATCATTTTCAGAGTAGATAAAATGTTAGACCACAAAACAACTCAAGAAGACAGAAATCATACCAATTATCTTTTCTAACCACAATGATATGAAGCTAGAAATCAGTAACAGGAGAAAAGCTATAAAATTCACAAGTATGTGGAAATTAAACAACACATTTCTGAACAACCAATTGGCCAAAGAAGAAATCAAAAGAGAAGTTAAAAAAAGAACTTAAAACAAATGGAAATGGAAACACAACATACCAAAACTTATAGGATGCAGAAAAAAACAGCTCTAAGATGGAAGTTTAATGGTGATAAGTGCCTGTAATAAGAAAAAAAAAAGTCTTAAGAACAACCTAACATTATATCTGAAGGAACTATAAAAATAATGAAGTAAGCCCAAAATTAGCAAAAGGAAGAATATATAAAGAAGTGCCACCTGTACCCCAATGTTTATAGCAGCAATAGCCACGGTCGCCAAACTGTGGAAAGAACCAAGTGCCCTTCAACGGACGAATGGATAAGGAAGATGTGGTCCATATACACGATGGAGTATTATGCCTCCATCAGAAAGGATGAATACCCAACTTCTGTAGCAACATGGACAAGACTGGAAGAGATTATGCTGAGTGAAATAAGTCAAGCAGAGAAAGTCAATTATCATATGGTTTCACTTCTTTGTGGAGCATAACAAATAGCATGGAGGACAAGGGGAGATGGAGAGGAGAAGGGAGTTGAGGGAAATTGGAAGGGGAGGTGAACCATGAGAGACTATGGACTCTGAGAAACAATCTGAGGGTTTTGATGGGGCGGGGGGTGGGACGTTGGGGGATCCAGGTGGTCGGTATTGGAGAGGGCACAGATTGCATGGAGCACTGGGTGTTGTGCAAAAATAAAGAATACTGTTATGCTGAAAAAATAAAAAATTTTAAAAAAAATTAAAAAAAAAAGAAATGTAAAATGCCACAGACCTTCATAAAAATTTTATATTTCTAATAAAAGTAAATATCTAAATGCAAAAAAAAAGATTTGAGAGAAATAAATGAAATAGACACTAGAAAACAATAGAAAAGATCAACGAAATTAAGACCTAGCTATTTGAAAAGATAACCAAAATTGAAAAACATTTAGCTGGACTAATAAAGAAAATAAGAGAAAGAATCAAATAAATAAAATTAAAAAATCAAAGAGGAGGCACTACAACTGATACCATAAAAATACAAAGGATCATAAGAGTCTACCATGAAGAATTACATACCAATAAATTGGTTAACCTAAAAGAAATGGAAAAATTCCTAGAAACATATACCTGACAAGACAGAATCATAAGTAGAAAATCTAAACAAATTAATTATGACTAAGAAAATTTAATTAGAAATTTAAAACCTCTCAACAAACAGATGGTTTCACTGATGAATTTTACCAATGACATAAAAAAATCATTATCAATCCTTCTTAGGGTCTTCCAAAAAAATTGAAGAAGAAGGAACACTTCCAAACTCATTTTACAAAGTCAGCATTACCTTGATTCCAAAGCCAGACAAGGAGATTACAAAAAAGGAAAGGGAAAAGAAGAGGGGGGAAAAAAGGCCAATATCCTGTTGAACACAGATGCAAAAAAACTCTCAACAAAATACTAGCAAACCAAATTCAGTAGAACATTAAAAGAATCACACATCATTATCAGGTGGGATTTATCCATCAAATGCAAGGATAATTCAACATATGAAAATCAGTATGATACATACATTAACAGAATGAAGGATAAAATCATATGATCATCTCAATAAATGTAGAAAAACATTTGACAAAATTCAGCTGCCTATAATAGAAACTCTTAACAAATCAGGTATAGATAGACTATACTTCAACATAATCATGGCCATATATGACAAACTCACAGCAAATATCATACTCAATGAAAGCTATACCTCTAAGATCAGTAAGAAGACAAGGATGCCAACTTTCACCCCTTCTATTCAAAAAGAAGTCCTAGCCAGAGCAACTGGGCTAGAAAAGAAATAGACATCTAAATTGGAAAGGAAGAAGTTAAAATTGTCTGTTTTGCACACATGATCTTATATACAGAAAACCATAGGGGTGCCTGGGTGGCTCAGTCAGTTAAGTGTCTGACTTCAGCTCAGGTCATGACCCCAGGGTCCTGGGATCGAGCCCCACATCAGGCTTTCTGCTTGGCAGGGAGTCTGCTTCTCCTCTCCCCTGCTCCTGCTCTCTCTGTCTCTCTCTCTCACTCACTCTCTCTCATGTGCATGCTCTCTCACTAATAAACAAATAGAATCTTTAAAAAAAAGAAAGAAAAAGAATACCATAAAGCTCCCACAAAATAATTTTCAGAACTGATGAGCCTTTTAAAGTTGCAATATGCAAAATCAATATAAAAAAATGGGTTGCATTCCTTTTTTTTTTCAGGGATAAAGATCATTTATTGAGAAACAGTGAGAAAGGAACATTATAGGGTTTGGATTACTTTAATGGGCTCATAGTCCAGAGAGGGGTATGAGTTAGAATTCGAAGAGCTTTTTAGGGGTTGATGAAGTCATTACGGAGGAACACTTCTTAAACTAACAATGAACTATTAGATATAGAAATTAACAAAACAATCTTTTTACAATAGCATCAAAAAGAGTAAAATATTTAGGATTAATTAACCAAGTAGATGAAAGATCTGTACACCAAAAACTTTAAGACATAGACAAAAGAAATAGAAGAAGACACAAATAAATGGGAAAATATCCCATGTTCATGGATTAGAAGAATAACTATCATTAAAATGTCCATACTAGGGGCGCCTGGGTGGCTCAGTGGGTTAAGCCACTGCCTTCGGCTCAGGTCGTGATCCCAGGTCCTGGGTTCAAGCCCCGCATCGGGCTTTCTGCTCAGCAGGGAGCCTGCTTCCTCCTCTCTCTCTGCCTGCCTCTCTGCCTGCTTGTGATTTGTCTCTGTCAAATAAATAAATAAAATCTTTAAAAAAAAATGTCCATACTATACAAAACCTTCTATAGATTCAACCCAGCACCTACCAAAATTCCCATGGCACTTTTTACAAAAATAAAGGAAACGATCCTAAAATTCATCTGGAAGCACAAAATACCCTGAAGAGCTAAAGCAATCTTTTTTTAATGTTTTTTTCTTAAGATTTTATTTATTTATTTGACAGAGAGAGACACAGCAAGAGAAGGAATACAAGCAGGGGGAGTGGGACAGGGAGAAGCAAGCTTCCCGCCAAACAGAAAACCCAATGAGGGGCTCCATCCCAGGACCCTGGGATCATGACCTGAGCCCAAGGCGGATGCTTAATGACTGAGCCACCCTGGCGCTCCGAGCTAAAGCAATCTTAAGAAAGAAGAGCAAAGCTGGACACATCACACTCCCTGACTTCAAACTATATTACAAAACTATGGTAATCAAAATAGTAAGGCACTGGCATAAAAACGGACATACAAATTTATGGAACAGAATAGAAACCCCATAACAAATAGCATGGAGGACAAGGGGAGTTAGAGAGGAGAAGGGAGTTGAGGGAAATTGGAAGGGGAGGTGAACCATGAAAGACTATGGACTCTGAGAAACAATCTGAGGGTTCTGAAGGGGCGGGGGGTGGGAGGTTGGGGTTACCAGGTGGTGGGTATTGGAGAGGGCACGGATTGCATGGAGCACAGGGTGTGGTGCAAAAACAATGAATACTGTTACGCTGAAAATAAATTTTAAAAAATTAAAAAAAAAAGAAAAGAATTCCCAGAAATAAGCCCATACATATATTGCCAATTAATTATGACAAAGGTGCAAAGCCTAGACAATGGAGAAATGATAGTTTCTTCAATAAATGGTATTAAGATAACTGGATATACACATGGAAAAGAATAAATATTTACCCTTACATCATACTAAAAAATCAATTGAAAAGAGAATAAAGATTTAAATGTACGACCCAAAACCATAAAAATCCTAGAAGGAAACACAAAGAAAATGCTACCCGACATTGGTCTTTACAATGATATTTTGGATATGACACCAAAGGCATAGACAACAAAAACCTAAAATAGGTAATTAGGATAACATCAAACTAAACAGCCTCTGTACAACAAAGGAAACTCAACAAAATGAAAAGGCAACATATAGAATGAAAGAAAAATATCTGCAAATTGTACATCTGACTATATCCTATAACCCCTACAACTCAGAAACAAAAAAACCTGACTTAAAAATGGGCAAAGAAACTGAATAGACATTCTCCATAGACATAAAAATGGCCAAAAAATAGATGAAAAGGTGTTCAACATCACTAATCATCAGGGGAATACAAACCAAAACAATGACATCACCTCATATTTGTTAGAATGGCTATTATCAAAAAACAAAAGATAACAAGTCTTGGTGAAGATGAGGAGAAAGCAAACTCTATACACAAGGGGTGGCATATAAACTGGTAAAGCCATTATGTAAGACACCATTTAGGTTCCTCAAAAAATTAAAAATAGAACTATCATGTGATCATGGAATTCTACTCTGATCATACACACACACACATACACACACACACATGCGCAAGATATAATCTTAACTATAAACTCAATATTGTCTCAAAGAGATAGCTGCAGTCCCACATTCATTACAGCATTATTCACAATAGCCAAGACATGGAAAAAATCTAAGTGTCTATCAATGTATGAAGAGATAAAGATGATGTGATATACACACACACAACAGAATATTGGTCAGCCAATGGAAAGAAGGAAATCCTGCCATTTGCAACATAGTAAAATGGGAGAACGTTATGCTAAGTGAAATTAGCCAGACATAGACAAAATAAATACATAAATAAAATTTAAAAATTATGAAAATAAAAAAGAAATATCTGTGTTCTAAAAAAAAGAAAGACAATTCTGTATGATTTCACTTGTATATGGAATCTATATATAAATAAGTAAATAAACATCAAACACATATGAGAGTAGAATGATTGCTACCAGGGGCTGAGGGGTGGGGGAATTATAAACATGCTGGTCAAAGGGTAAAACCTTTCAGTGATAAGCTAAATAAGAAACATATAAGCTAATGAATAAGCCCTGAGATTCTAATGTATTGCATATTCACTATT
Organism: Enhydra lutris kenyoni; assembly: GCF_002288905.1. NCBI lineage: Eukaryota > Metazoa > Chordata > Mammalia > Carnivora > Mustelidae > Enhydra > Enhydra lutris. The sequence goes on along the minus strand of NW_019154094.1, from coordinate 8,955,575 downwards.
ATTAACAAAACTGTGTTGTGTACTAGAAATTTGTTAAGAGAATAGATCTTACGCATTTTTACCAGAAAAAAACTATGTGAGGTAATAGATGTGTTAATTAACCTAGCTGTGGTAATAATTTCACAAAGTATACATATATCAAATCATCACATTAAGCACATTAGAAACATAAAACTTATTTGTCTACTATACCTCAATAAAGTTGAAAAAAATAAGCAAAATCAAAATTAGGAACAGAAGAGAACTTCCTAATTTGATGAAAAGCACCACAAAGAAGCATTATACTTAATGGTGAAACAATGAACATTTTCCCCTAAGATCGGGAGTAAAGCAAAGAAGTCTACTTTCACCATTCATATTCACCAAAGTGCTGAAAGTTCTAGCCAGCGCAATAAGGTATTAATTTTAAAAAGGAAACAAAAGGCATTCGGTTCACAAATGAAGAAATAAAAATGACCCTATTTACAAATGACATGATTGTCAATGTAGAAAATCCCAAAGGAAGCTTAAGAAAAAACAAACAAATAAAGAAAAACCTCCTACAACTAATAAGATAGTTCAATAAGGTCACAGGATACAAATTAATGTACACAAATCAACTGTATTTCTACATACTAGCAATGAATCTGTGCACACTGAAAATAAAAATACACCATTTATAATCTCTCAAACATAGGATATACTTGATATGAATCTAACAGATACATAACTTGCATATGGAAAAGTCAAAAATACTGATAAATCAAAGAGATATGCTATGTGCATAGAAACCTGAAGACAGCATAATATGTCAGTTTTCCCCAAACTGATACATATTTGTTAATATGATGCCTATAAAATCCTAGCAAGATCTTTTACATATACTCAAGATTATCCGAAAATTGATATAGAAAAGGCGGAAACTAAAATACCTGAAAGAATTTTTAAAAAGAATGAAGTATGAGGGACCACCTTGTGGCACAAATGGTTAGGTGTCTGACTCTCGGTTTCAGCTTAGGTTGTGATCCCAGGGTGGGATCAACCCTCATGTCAGGCTCAGAGCGCAGCATGGAGTCTGCTTGAGATTCTCTCTCCCTCTCACTGCCCCTCTGGCTGTGTGCTCTCTCTCTCTAAAAGAAAGAGATAAATCTTTAAAAAAAAAATAAAGTATGAGAATAAAATTTATCTGATTTTAAGACTTGTTATACAGCTACAGAAATCAAGACTGAGCAGTACTGACAGATAGAAAAATAGATCAATGGAAGAGAACAGAGAAACCAGAATTAGACACCACAAACATATATATTTTATAATAGTAATTTAACAGAGAAAAAAATAACATTTTCACAAATAAAAACTGAACATCCAAAAGCAAAACTAGCAAAATCAAAGATAGGATAAGTCAACCTATCAAACCTGCTCTAAAAATTAACTTCAGAAAGATCACGTGAAACTGTGTAACTTTAGAAAAAATGTAAAAGGAAATCTTCTACAAAGGAGACCTAGGAGTAGGCAAAGAACTTAAAGCTTACACCAAATGCACAATCTATGAAAGAAAACACTGATAAATCACATTTCACCAAAAATTTATAACTTTCTCTATGAAAGATTAAAGAACATAAAAGGAAAAGCTACAGATGGAGAGAAAAATTTTCAAACTACACATCTGATATAAAACTAGTATCTAGAATATATAAAGAACTCCAAAACACAAAAGTTAAAAACAGAAAGTCCAGTTAGAAAATGGGTAAAAGGAGTGAAGAGCATATATAGATGACAAATAAATATGTGAAGAGACAGGTGGTTCAACATCATTAGCCATTAGGGAAATGCAAATTAAAACTACAATTTAAAAAACTGCAGTGAGATACCACTACACCCATCAGAATGACTAAGATAGAAAATAGTGACAAAATCAAATGCTGGCAAGAAAGCAAAGAACCTAGATCTCTCATACACTGCAGGTGGAAATGTAAAATGACACCACCTGTCCAGAAAATGGTTTGGCAGTTTTTTAAAAAACTAAATCTACAACTACCATATAAGCCAACAAGTGCATGCCTAGGCATTTATCCCAGAAAAATATAAACATTTCTTCACAAAACTATAAAAACCTATACATGTATGTTTATAAAAGCTCTCTTTTAATAGTGAAAAACTGGAAAGATAACCTTCAAAATGTGAATGGTTAAACAAATGGTGGTACATCCATACCACGAAAGATAACTCAAAAATAAAAAGAAATGAACTATTAATATATGCAAAAACATTGACAAATCTCTACAGAGTTATGCTGAATGAAAATTTCAAATTCCAAATGCTGCATACTGTATGGTTCCACCTACATACATTTCTAAATGACAAAATTATTAAAAAAAAAAACAGAGAACAGATTACTGGTTACCAGAGTTTACCAGGAAGTAAAGGTAGAGGGACATGGATACAGCTATAAAAGGGCAACATGAGAGAGGGGTGATGGTGGAAATGTTCTGCCTCTTCATTATACTAATGTCTTTATCTTGGCTTTGATACTGTACTACAGTTTTACAAGATTTTATCAATGGAGGACTTCAGTATCTGTTTATTATAACTGCATATAACTCCTTAATTATCTCAAAAATATAAAGTATAAAAGAAAACCAGGATCTGCCATCTGTCAAAAACAACTAAAAAACTGTACAAAATATGTGAAGCAACTGTTTTCAGACACTGGACAACAGGATAGGAATGTGTGGTCACTAAGAGAAGGGAAACAAAAGAAGTGAATCATATAATTTCCCAACACTTTTTGTCTAGAGGCCTTTATAGATCAGAAAGAGACAGCACAGAGCAAAGCACTGTCATACGTTAGTGAAAAGAAGAGTGGGAGGCTGGATATTGTGCGACAGAACAGAAGGGAATCATGAAGACCAAGAATTAAAGGATTCCTCACAGAGATTTCCTTTAGTTTCTGCCTGAAAACTAAGCTGTAATTGCATAGAGTAAGACTCTACGAGGACAGGGAAAGAGCAATTAATAGGCAGCTATAAGTTAAACAATTCCTGGAGCAAACATAAGATTGGTACACATTTTAGTTCTAATCCAGCAGAGGGGAAAAAACTCAGTGCACACATGAGTTTTTCAATAAAGACTCAGTGAGATTGCATGTTAAAGGTAAGGTCAAAGAATCCCAGAGTAAAGGCTACTCTAGGCATACTCTAACAAACCTTAAGGATCAAGCTGAACTACAAGTAAATTAATTGCCTGCAAAAATGAATTAAACTTTTAGGGGCACTTGGCTGGTTCAGTCAGTAAAGCATGCAATTCCTGATCTCAGGGTCACAAGTTCAAGCCCCACAATGGATGCAGGGCCTAAGAAGAAAGAAGAAGAAGGAGAAGGAGGAGAAGAAGAAGAAGAAAGAGGAGGAGGTGGTGGTGGAAGAGAAGGAGGAGAAGAATTAAGCTTTCTTTAAAGAAGATGACAAAATTCAGGTCAAGAAATTCAACATAACTTCAAAATTCTAGGAAACAAAACAAAACTACCAGCTGCGAGAAAATATAAGCCAAAACCAGTAGAAAAAGCTGTCAATAAAAACAGACTAAAAATGATACACAATGGGAACTGGCAGAAAAGATGTTTAAAACAGCTATTAAATCTGCTCAAAAATGTAAAAAAGGGCAACTGGGTGGCTCAGTCATTAAGCCTCTACCTTTGGTTCAGGTCATGATCTCAGGGTCCTGGGATCAAGCCCCACATCAGGCTCCCTGCTCAGTGGGAAGCCTGCTTCTCCCTCTCCCACTCCCCCTGCTTGTGTTCCCTCTCTTGCTGTTTCTCTCTGTCAAATAAATAAATAAAATATTTTTTAAAATTTTAAAATAAAACATGAGCATAATGAAAATGCAATAAATACATAAAATGGAAAATGGAAATAAAAGAACTAAAAAACACATCTAAATGAAAATGTTCATTCAAGGTGTTTAATGGCAGATTAAATACTATAGAAGAAAGAAGAGCACACTTGAAGACCTAGTATTAAAACTATCCAAATAAATGAACAAAGTAGCAAAGAAGTATTTGAGGGAATCATAGGAAAAAATGTCTAAATTATTTAATTTCTAAATTATTTCTTTTCAAGTTTTTACTTAAATTCAGGTAGTTAACATACAGTGTAACATTAGTTTCAGGTGTAGAATTCAGTGGTTCATCACTTGCATGATAAGGCTGCATAAGTGCAGCCTCCTTAATATCCACAATAGCCAAACTGTGGAAGGAGCCAAGACGGCCTTCAACAGACAAATGGATAAAGAAGATGTAGTCCATTTATACAATGGAATAATACTCAGCCATCAGAAAGGATGAATAGCCAACATTTGTATCAACATGGATGGAACTGGAGGGGATTATGCTAAGTGAAATAAGTCAAACAGAGAAAGACAATTACCATGGTTTCACTTATTTGTGGAACATAAGTAATAGCATGGAGGACATTAAGAGAAGGAAGGGAAAAATGAAGGGGCGAAATCAGATGAGGAGACAAACCAGGACAAACTATGGACTCTGGGAATCAAACTGAGGTTCTTTGGGGAGGAGGGGATGGGTGAGCCAGGTGGTGGATATTAAGGAAGGCACAGATTACATGGAGCACTGAGGGTTATATGCAAATTATGTATCATGAAACACTACATCAAAAACTAATGATGTATAGTATGCTAACATAATAAAAAAAATTTTTAAGTACATGGGTATTAAGATTAATACCCATCACACATTTAAGCCATCTCCTCTCTAGCAATCCTCAGTTTGTTCTCTATGGTTTAGAGTTTGTTTTTTGGTTTGACTCTCTTCTTTTCCATTTTCATCTGTTTTGTTTCTTAAATCCTACACATGAGTGAAATCATATGGTACTCTTTGACTGACTTATTTTGCTTAGCACAGTACTCTCTAGCTCCATCCATGTCATTATGAATGGCAAGATTTCATTCTTTTTGATGGCTGCATAATATTCCATTGTATGTATATACCACATCATCTTTATCCAATGATCAGTCAATGGACATCTGGGCTGTTTCAATAATTTGGCTATTGTTGATAATGGTACTACAAACAATGGGGTGCATGTGCCCTTTTGAATTAGTATTTTTTAATTATTTTAGTAAAAACCTAGTAGTACAATTGCTAGGTCACAGAGTAGTAATATTTTTAACTTTTTGAGAAACCTCCATACTGTTTTGCAGAGTGGCTGCACCTGACTGCATTTCCACCAACAGTGTAAGAGGGTTCCCATTTTTAACTTCTTAATTAAATGAAAAACATACACTCACAGATATAGTCAGCATCATGACATAAATTTGGATAAAACACAAACACAAACAATACCAAAATATATCATAAGCAAACTGCCAAAAAACAATGATAAATAGAAAACCATAAAAACATCCAGAAATAAAAGCAAAATAAAAATTTTAAGTAACTGTAGTATAAGAAACAAAAGTAAGAATACTTTTCATCAGAAATATTGCAAAGCCAGAAGACAATGGACTGACATATTTAAATGTAAACCTAGAAAATAAATAAGTAAATAAATAAATAAATGTAAACCTATAATTATACATCCAATGAAAATCTTTTAAAAATAAAAGTAAATAAGCCCAGCATATGTAATGTGACTAGGATAATAAAAAAGCAGAGAGTTTTGTTATACTGAACAGATGAATTATTGAACATTATATCAAAAACCAAGGATGTTACTTGACTCTCTCTGCTTGACTTCTTTCATTCAGGATAATCTCTTCCAGTCCCATCCATGTTGATATAAAATTTGAATATTCATCCTTTCTGATGGAGGCAAAATACCCCATTGTATACATGAAGCATATCTCTTTTATCCATTTGTCCATTGAAGGGCAACTTACGGTTTCACTGACTTATGGAGCATAAGGAATAACAGGGAGGACATTGGGAGATGGAGTGGAGAAGTAAGATGGGGAAAATCGGAGGGTGAGACAAACGGTGAGAGACTGTATGCTCTGAGAAACAAATTGAGGGCTTCAGAGGGGAGGAGGGTGGAGGGTTGGGTGAACCCAGTGGTGGGTATTATAGAGGGCATGTATTGCATGGAGCACTGGGTGTGGTGCATAAACAACTAACGTTGGAACATGAAAAGAAATAAAATAAAATAAAATAAAATGGAAAACAATAAAGAAGATGTACTACATCTTGGCTAGTTGAATTTAAATTCAAAAAGAGAGAATTTAGAAATAATGGACAGAGGCACATGAGTGGCTCAGTGGGTTACAGCTTCGGCCTTCGGCTTGGGTCATTTTCCCAGGGTCGTGTGATCAAGCTGAGCATCGGGGGGGAATCTCTGCTCAGCGGGGAGCCTGCTATCCCCTCTCTCTCTCTGCCTCCCTCTTTGCCTATTTGTGATCTCTGTCTATCAAATAAATAAATAAAATCTTTTGAAAAAAAGAAATAATGGATAAAATGTTTAAAATCAAAAGTTAACTTTTTTTAAAAGACCAACAAAGCAAGAAAAATTTACAGAGATTTGATCAAGAAAAAGGTCACAATTCCTAAAATCTGGAATGAAGGAGGAATTACTGCTAAATATCTTAAAGACATTAAAAAACAATAAATAAATAGCTTGAACAATAATAAAAATAAAAAGCAAATAAAATAAATAAATTTCCTGCAAAATACAACTAAAAACTGACACAAAATGAATCAGACAATACTAAAGATAGAACATTAGCATAAGGAAAAAGTTTTAAATGACAAATTATACTTCCTCAAAATTAAAATTTACTCTTCAGAACACAATATTAAGAATACAAAAAGGCAAGCCACACAAAAGAAACAAGCATCAAAATCCAGGAGGAACAGAGACTCCCCATCAAAATCAATAAAAATAGGTCAACACCCCATCATCTAATGTAAAACTAACAAGTGTC
>NW_019154094.1:8891178-8938666 GCF_002288905.1 Enhydra lutris kenyoni | reverse complement strand
CAAAAGAAATGAAATCTTGCCATTTGCAATGATGTGGATGGAACTAGAGGGTATTATATTGAGCAAAATAAGTCAATCAAAGAAAGACAATTTTCATATGATCTCCCTGATATAAGGAATTTGAGAGGCTGAGTGGGGGGTTTGGGGAGTAGGGAAGGAAAAAAATGAAACAAGATGGGATCAGGAGGGAGACAAACCATAAGAGACTCTTAATCTCACAAAAGGAAACAGGGTTGCTGAGGGTGGAGGGGTATGGAGAGGGTGGTTGGGTTATGGACATTGGGGAGGATATGTGCTATGATGAGGGCTGTGAAGTGTGTAAGCCTAACAATTCACAGACCTGTATCCCTGTATCCCTGGGGAAAATAATACATTATATGTTAATAAAAATAATTAATATAAAAGGCAAGACACAGAGTAAAAGAGTATATTTACAAAGACTTATATTCAGAATAACAAATTCATATAATTCAATAAAAAAACAGTAAAATATGAGTGAGAGACATGAACAGACACTACACAGAAAAATGAGGTGAAAGGCTAATAAACATTTGGAAAAGTGTTCAACCTCTTTAGTCATCAGGGAAATAAAAATTAAGATAATAACAAGATACTGCTATGCCATCCATATGAATGGCTAAAATTTAAAAGACTAAAAATGAGAAGTGTTTCTGAAAACATGGGCCAAATGAAACTCTCATACTTATTTTAAACTTAAATTTGGGTAGGGTTCTCGCCATTAACTGATAACATTTGCTCACTGTGCCTAAACTATTTGGCACAAACCATATGATAAATACCTGATTTCCTTCTGGGAGTATGGACATTTGTTACACGTTAGGCAGATGCTATCTATCTGACCACTGCCCAATAAAAACACAGGGTACCAGGTTTCAAACAAGCTTCTCTGGTTGGCAACACTTCGCACATGTTGTCAAAGTGTTGTTGGAGGAATTAGGTTTGTTCTGTGTGACTCCATTGGAAAAGGACTCTTGGAACCTTTTGCCTGATTTCCCCAGACTTGAGCCCATGAATCCTTTCCCTTTGCTGATTTTGATTTGTATTCTTCACTGCAGTAATTCACAGCTTTGAGTGCAACTATATAATGAATCCTGTGTGTCCTCATAGCAAATCTTCAAACCTAGGAGTTGTCTGGAAGACTTCCAAACACAAGGAGTAAGCCTGGCACAAAATATCACCTAGAGCCTTCCTTCTTTTCAACATCTACCACTTTCTCCCCACCTACAACAATACAAACACACTAATAATAAGGCCCATCCATGGAGTACACTTAACATGTGGCTGTTAGATAAATTCCAAACCACAAGTACAGAATTCCAATGCTGAGTAACAATGATAAAAGTTCACCTTTAAAAAAGTTTTCAGTTAGGAGAACTCCTATTGATGGCAACTACAGTTTTCCTTCAAAAAAAAATCATTAGAAAATTCTCAGTATTACTTGATATTTGACCAAGTCTGTAACAAAATTAACCATTAAAACTAGAAAGTAAATTGAGAACCTGAAATGATAACTCTCAGAATAAATATGAAATCACATCTTCAGGGCTTGATATAAAAGCCACTTACTTGCTTTTTTAAAACAAATTAATTGAGGTATAGCTGATACACCCTAAACTGTACATATTTACAGTGTGGAATTTGATGCCTTTTGGCATATAGTATATTTACAGTGAAATCATGGGCACAATTAAAATAAAGAAATTTGTGGGGCACCTGGGTGGCTCAGTGGGTTAAAGCCTCTGCTTTCGGCTTGGGTCATGATCCCGGGGTCCTGGGATCGAGCCCCGTATCGGGCTCTCTGCTCAGCAGGGAGCCTGCTTCCTCCTCTCTCTCTGCCTGCTTCTCTGCCTACTTGTGATCTCTGTCTGTCAAATAAATAAATAAAATCTTTAAAAAAATAAAATAAAAAAATAAAGAAATTTGCATCATCACCAGAAGTTTTCTCATATCTTTTTGCAATCCATCCATCTCTTCAACATTATTGACAGGTAACCACTGAACTAAAGGCATTATAAATTACTAGTATTTTCTAGATCTTTACATAAATCAAATTCAAAATGTTCATCAGTCTTCTACTCCCCAAAACAACAAGCTTATATTCTTTAGAACCTATATCCATTTTCTTCCTTTCACCCATAGCCTACTCACTAGACTCTGGTTTTCTGCCACTATTATGCTATTAAATCAGATTCCCTTAAAAATCACCAACGGCCTTCTAACTGCCAAACATAGCCCTTATTCAGTACCCATTCTACTAGACCACTCCACAATACTTGAAATCATTAATTACCCCTTAAAAAAAACTTTCAGATCTCATTAGCCAACTGTCACCTCTATTTCTCAGTCTCTTTGTGCTAGTTCCTCTTTTTTTGTCCTCTGAGGTGTTGTCAAGTCTTTAAAGTCTCACTTGCAAACCCTGTGGTATCATAACAGTAATTGTTATAACAAAAGAAGCAGATATTTATTGTGTTATTATCATGTGCTAAGCACTGTGTTAAGAGCTGCATGTAAGTTTATTGATTCCTTGTAACAATTCTATGAAAATAATATGAAATAACTAATAATGTTATCCTCATTTCAAATACATATAGAATTAGACAGAAAAACACACTGAACCTACATGAACCTCTCAATCACCTTTAATGATTATGAACATTTTGCCAATCTTGATTTATTAATCCCACATACACATTTTTACCTACTACAGTACTTCAGAGCAAATTTTAGAAAGCATCTGTAAACACTTCAATATGTATCTTTAACAGGTGCTTACTGTTTCTCCAATAAACCCTATTTTTTCCTTTTTTTCATTAAGGTCATGTATTATATAAGTACAACATACAGTACATCATTAGTTTTTGATGTAGTGCTCACTGAGTCATTAGTTGCATGTAACACCCTGTGCTCATCAGATCATGTGCCCTTCTTAATGACCATCATCCAGTTACCCGATAGCCCAACCCTCCCTTCTGCGACCCTCAATTTATCTCCCAGAGTCCAGAGCTTCTCATGGTTTGTCTCCCTCTCTGATTTCTTCCCATTCACCTTTCCCTCCTTTCCCCTATGGTCCTATGCACTATTCCTTATATTCCACATATGAGTGAAACCATATGATAATTGTCCTCCTCTGCTTTACCAATTTCACTTAGCATAATACCCTCCAGTTTCCTCCATGTGGATGCAAATGATGGGTATTTATCCTTTCTGATGGCTGAGTAATATTCCCTTGTATATATGAACCACATCTTTTCAATCCAAACAATTAAGCTTTGACACTTTTTAAAATCTGTTTATAGAAAGAAATGTTTTACTATTTATTAAGATTTCTGAACACTATATTTGTTATCTATTTCAGATATTATTTTATTTGAGCTATTTCAAGTTTATTTTTGTAAAAATCACACACAACTCAAGACATAGTAATAGAGGGCACGGATTGCATGGAGCACTGGGTGTGGTACAAAAACAATGAATACTGTTATGCTGAAAATAAATTTTTAAAAATGTTAAAAAAAAGACATAGTAATAAGTCACCTTTTAATTTTCCTTAACCACTAACATCTATGAAAAACCTGCTGGAATTTTTACTTATTGGGACTATAATATCACAACAAATAAAAGACACATAGAAATGCATTTTTTATCACTTTAAGTGTGTGGAATCATTAAATGATTATATTTTACAAACACTAAAGAATTTTCACTACTATTTCCACAAAGTATCATTGCAAAGTATCTCATTTCCATCTGTTAAATTGTTAAAGGTTAAGAATACAAGTACAAAATATAATACAAATGCAAGCTATTAAAAGGTATATAGATACATTATTAATAAATGCTACAATAATCTAAGATTCTAAAATGAAGTTTTTATTACCAAAATACACAATCTCAGAAGTACCACATTAGTCAAAATTAAAGAAATTAAATGAGTCTGATTAGACAAAATGAGCTCTAATATTTAAGATTAGTTTAATTTGGTTTCTTCACTTTGATTAGCTTATGAAATCACTGCTTATATTAATTACAAAGTGGCCTATCCCACAGTCTCTAAACACCTCTGTTGTAGGAGAAGGAGTTTAGAAAATAGGTATGAGATTCTGAGCACCTTTTCTTCACTCTAAAATAGAACTCTGACTGGGGCGCCTGGGTGGCTCAGCTGGTTGAGCATCTGCCATCAGCTCAGGTCATGATTTCAGGGTCCTAGAATTGAGTCCCCTATCGGGCTCCCTGCTCAATGGAGAATCTGCTTCTCCCTCTCATTCTGCCCCACTCCCTCCACCTAGCTTATTCTCCGTCTAATAAATAAATAAAATCTTTGTTTTTCTAAAACAAACTCCAAATTCTTTGTTTTTCTAAAACAAAGATTTTATTTATTTATTTGACAGAGAGAGAGAGATCACAGGTAGGGAGAGGCAGGCAGAGAGATGGGGGAAGCAGGCTCACTGCTGAGCAGAGAACCCTATGTGGGGCTTGATCCCAGGACCCTGAGATCATGACCTGAGCCGAAGGCAGAGGCTTAACCCACTGATCCACCCAGGCACCCCAATAAATAAAATCTTTTAAAAAGAAAACCAGAAACACAAGAAAAAAATTACCTATGAGCAGTGGTTTTAAATCAGGGGCAATTTTACCACTACCACCACCATACCACCCCCTGGGGGGTGGTAGAGGAGAGAGGACTTTGGCAATGTCTGCAGACATTTTTCATTGCCACAACTTGAGAGAGAAAGTGTTACCGACATTTACTGAGTAGAGGTCATATATGCTGCTAAACATCTTAAAATGCACAAGACAACTCCCCACAATGAAGAATTATCTGGCCCCAAGTGGGCACAATGCCAAGGATAAGAAGCCCTGGCTGGAAGAAATTAAAATTTGAAAATGCTGCCTTCTTATAATCCTTACCTTAAAAACTAACAAAATGAACAATTCTTCTGGCAAAATTGCTGGTTAGAGTTCTGAACAATTTTCTTTTTTAATAAAAATAGTACATGATAATTTCAATATTTTTCTCTATTAGAAAAAAGCATAATATATTAAATAGTAAGCTACAGAAAAATATAAGAAAACTGATAACATTAATTATATGAAAGAGTAGGTAGAAATTTTTGCAAATGCATTACCAGAGAAAAATGTTCCTAAATGTATTATATCTGCCACTTAAAATATATTTTGTTTGATCAAATTAATATTAATTGGTAACAGAATAAATATATAAACCTTAGTTCATAAAAAGTCTTGTTTACATTCATGTTTTAACGAGAATTTGGTCATCAACAAGGGCATTTAATTGAAAATTATTTGAAAGTTTTTTCCATTTTGTATTTTAGAAATTAATTTGTCTAAAAAAACACACAGCTCCACAAGACTAGGACTATGAATAAGTCAACTTACTTTTTAAAAAAATTTTTATGGACTCTGAAAAACAATCTGAGGGGTTTGAAGCGGCGGGGGGTGGGAGGTTGGGGGAACCAGGTGGTGGGTATTAGAGAGGGCACGGATTGCATGGAGCACTGGGAGTGGTGCAAAAATAATGAATACTGTTATGCAGAAAATAAATAAAAAATATATATATTAAAAAATTTTTAACTCATTTTTATTATGTTCAATTAACCGACACATAATACATTATTTTTTTAAATTATGTTACATTAGTCACCGTACAATACATTAGTTTTTGATGTAGTGTTCCATGATTCACTGTTTGCGTATAACACCCAGTGCTCCAAGTAACACGTACCCCTCCTTAGTACCCACCACTGGGCTCACCCATCCCCCCACTCCTGTCCCCTCTAAAACCCTCAATTTATTCCTCAGAGTCTATAGTCTCTCATGGTTCATTTCCCCCTCTGTTCCCCTCCATTCATTTTTCCATTCCTTCTCCTAATGTTCTGAATGCTATTCCATATGTTCCACAAATAAATGAAACCATATCATAATTGACATCATTAGGCTTTGACATAGTGTTCAACAATTCATTAATTGCAATATAATATCCATTACCCATCACCACACATGCCCTCCTCAAGAAGTTTTTTGTTTAAATTCAATTTAGTTAACATACAGTGTATCATTAGCTTCAGGGGTAGAATTTAGTGATTCATCACTTGAATATAACACCCAGTGCTCATTTTAACAAGTGCCCTCCTTAATGCCCATCACCAAATTACCCCATAACCTCACCCACCTCCCTCCAACAACCCTCAGTTTGCTCCCTATAGTTAAAAGTCTCCTATGGTTTGCCTTCTTCTCTGTTTTTATCTTTTATTTTTCCTTCCCTTCCCTTCCCTTATATTCATCTGTTTTGTTTCTTAAATTCCACGAGTGAAATATGATAATTGTCTTTCTCTGAGTAACTTATTTCACTTATCATAATACCCTCTAGTTCCATCCACATTGTTGCAAATGGCAACATTTCATTCTTTTTGATGGCTGTATAATATTCGTGTGTGTGTGTGTGTGTGTGTGTGTGTGTGTGTACACACACTCCATATTCTTTATCCATTCATCTGTTGACAAGCACCTGGGCTCTTTTCACAGTTTGGCTATTATGGACATTGCTGCTAAATATTGGAGTGCATGTGCCCCTTCAAAACACTATTTTTGTATCCTTTGAGTATAATTGCTAGGTCATAGGGTAGCTCTACATTTAACTATTTGAGGAACCTCCATACTGTTTTCCAGAATGGCTGCACCAGTTTGGATTCCCACCAGCAGTGTAAAAAGGGTTCCCATTCTCTGCATCATCACCAACAACTATTGTTTCTTGATTTGTTAATTTAACCATTCTGACTGGTGTGAGGTGGTATCTCATTCTAGGTTTTTTTTTTTTCATTCAATTAGCCAAGGTACAGTACATCATTGGTCTTGTGGTTTTGATTTGTATTTCCCTGATGTCAAGTGATGCTGAGCACTTTTTCATGTGTCTGTCGGCCATCTGGATGTCTTCATTGGAGAAATGTCTGCTCGTGTCTTCTGCCCATTTCTTGATTGGATTATTTGTTCTTCGAGTGTTGAGTCCGATAAGTTCTTTATAAGTTTTGGATACTAGCCCTTTATCTGATATGTCACTTGCAAATATCTTCTCCCATTCTGTCAGTTGGCTTTTGGTTTAGTTGACTGTTTCCTTTGCTGTGCAGAAGCTTTTCATCCTGATGAAGTCCCAATAGTTTACTTTTGCTTTTGTTTCCCCTGCCTCTGGAGACATGTCTAGCAAGAAATTGCTGAGGCTGAGGTCAAAGAGGATGCTGCCTGTGTTTTCCTCTAGGATTTTGATGGATTCCTATCATATTTAGGTCTTTCATCCACTTTGAATTTATTTTGTGTACCGTTTAAGAAAGTGGTCCGGTTTCATTCTTCTTCATGTGGCTGTCCCAACTTCTCCAACACCATCTGTTGAAGAGATTATCTTTTTTCCATTAGATATTCTTTCCTGTTTTGTTGAAGATCAGGTGAGGTCCATTTCTGGGTTTTCTATTCTGTTCCATTGATCTATATGTCTGTTTTTGTACTAGTACCATACTGTTTTGATGACTATTGCTTTGTAATACAGCTTGAAGTCTGGAATTGTGATTCCTCTAGCTTTGGTTTTTTTTTTTTTTTCCCTACATTACTTTGGATTTTCAGGGTATTTTCTGATTCCATATTAATTTTAGAATTTTTTCTTCCAGCTCTGTGAAAAATGCTCATGCTATTTTGGTAGGGATTGCATTCAATGTATAGATAGCTTTGAGTAGTATGGATATTTTAACAATATTTTTTTTCCAATCCATGAGCATGGAAGATTTTTCCAGTTTTTTGTCTTCCTCAATTTATTTCATAAGTGTTCTATAGTTTTCAGAGTATCCATCTTTTACCTCTTTAGTTAGGTTTATGCCTAAATATCTTGCAGTTTTTGGTACAACTGTAAACAGGATCAATCCCTTGATTTCTTTTTCTACTGACCCATTATTGGTGTACAGAAATGCAACAGACTTCTGTGCATTGATTTTATATCCTGTGACTTTGCTGAATTCCTGTATGAGTTCTAGCAATTTTTTGGTGGAGTCTTTGGGTTTTCTCCATAGACCATCATGTCATCTGCAGAGAGTAAAAGTTTGACTTCTTTACCAATCTGCATGCTTTTTATTTCGTTAGTTTATTTCTTTAGTTCTTTTTGTTGTCGGATTGCTGAGGCTAGGACTTCCAGTACTATACTGAACAATACTGGCGACAGTGAACATCCCTGTCATGTACCTGACCATAGGGGAAAAGCTCTCAGTTCTTCCCCATTAAGGACAGATCTTTCATATATGGCATTTATGATGTTGAGGTATAATCCCTCTATCGTTCCATTGTGGATGGTTTTTTATCAAGAAATGGTGCTGTATTTTGTCAAATGCTTTTCTACATCTATTGAGGGGATCATATAGTTCTTACCCTTTGTTATTGTGGTGTAGCAAGTTGATTGGTATGTGGACAGTGAATCACTTCTGCAACACAGGAATAAATCCACTTGGTTGAGGTGAATAACCCTTTTAATGTATTGTTGGATCCTATTAGCTACTATCTTGGTAAGAATTTTTTTAAGATTTTATTCATTTGTTCAGAGAGACAGACAGAGACAGAGAGCAAGTGCACAAGCAGGGAGAGCAGCAGGAAGAGCAGGCAGAGCAGGCAGAGAGAGAAGCTGACCCCCTGCTGAGCAAGTAGCCTGATGCAAGATTCAATCCCAGGACCATGGGCTCATGACCTGAGCCGAAGGCAGATGCTTAATAGACTGAGCCACCCAGGCATCCCCTTGGTAAGAATTTCTTTATCCATGTCCATCTGGGATATTGGTTTGTAATTCTCATTTTCCATGGGGTCTTTGCATAGTTTTAGGATTAAGGTAATGCTGGACTCAAAGAATGAGTTTAGAAGTTTTCCTTCCATTTCTATTTTTTGGAACAGCTTCAGAAGAATAGATATTAATTCTGTTTTAAGTGTTTGGTATAGGGGCACCTGCATGGCTCAGTCATTAAGCATCTGCCTTCAGCTCAGGTCATGATTCCAGCATCCTGGGATCCAGTCCCACATCAGGCTCCCTGCGTGGCAGGAGGTCTGCTTCTCCCTCTCCCACTCCCTCTGCTTGTGTTTCCTCTCTTGCTGTCAAATAAACAAATAAAATCTTTTAAATAAATAAATAAATATTTAGTGTAATTCCCTGAGAAGCTACCCGGCCCTAGATTCTTTTTTTTTTTAATTTAGATTCTTATTTGTTGGGAGATTTTTTATTACAATTTCTTTGTCTGTTGTGGGTCTGTTTAAGTTTTCTATTTCTTACTGTTTCAGTTCTGGTACTTTACATGTTTTTAGGAATTTATCCATTTCTTCCAAATTGCCCAATTTGTTGGCATGTAATTGTTTCCAATATTCTCTTACAATTGTTTGTATTTCTTTGGTGTTGGTTATGAGGTCAATTTACTTTTTGTCAAATACTTGAAGGAAAAAATATTAAATATCTTAAACAGGCTTTTTCAAAATGAGTTTTGCAGCTATGATCATACATGTGTTTTCTGTCCTTTTAAAAAAAATTTTAATGCTGCTGACATAGAGCAGGGTAGGGTCTAATACAGCTCTGTAAAGGAAAGAAAGAGTGTGGCTATTGTAAAAGATTAAAAGATGGACAAGTAAGAATTGTTTTTATAGCAAATAAACATACTAGGTCACTTCTTACATTAGAAACGGTAACAATAAACTTTTCATTACCTTTACATTTGGCTTCTTTGTTGAAACTCCTCTGTACCAACCTAAAACAAAGCATACAAAAGATATTAAATTCATATTGTCATTTTTTCCTATAAAACACATAATGTATTTTATTTATTTATATAATGTGATATTTTAGAGTGAAAAATTAATGCAAACCTTTCTAGTAAAGCCTCACTACTTATGCCTTTACTGAGTACTTTAAAAGGAACAGTCTTACATTAAATACATTTCCAATTTTCTTCAAAAGATATAACTTTCAACTGAATAAAGCCCAAAAAACTAAAAAAGGCCTCAGAGGACATGTAATTCAACTCTATGAAAATTTCCAGATGAAACTGTGAGGGGCAGAAAAATGCCAAAATCATATAGCTTTTTTGGTACTAGATACAGACTATAGTCCAGACTTTTTGCTTCCTGATATCATTCAGTGTCCCATGCACAAAACTACACTTTGCTCATTTCTTGGCTTTCCAGATGCTAAAGTTGACATCTGTGCTTCAGTTATTGCCTCTTAGCATTCATACACAGCAATAAGAATCAAAGTTTCAATTACACAATAAAAACAATTTTCAGAGAAAGGAAATTTCATTACCAACTTTTCTCAATTCCAATCTATTATTCTCAGAGGTTTGTTATAGTTGCTCTGCTATGGTATAAGAGGGAAAAGTTCCAATGAGCTGTACTGAAAGGAGGAAGATGAAGAAAAGGACATTATTGATAATAGCTAATAATGACTGAGAGCTTACTGTTCTTAATTTCATGTACTGGAATTGACATATTGTTCTTTCTATGTATTAACCTTTAAATCTTGCAACAAGCTATGAGGGAAAAAAATCAACTTTCCTGAAATCATAACAAACAATAAAAGAAGAAATATCCTTCTTTATGTTTAGTACAACAGCTGAAGTAATAACTTTTAATAACTCAATTTAAACCTTGAGAATTTCAGTATCTTCATTTATTAAAAAGAAAAAAGTGATTTACCAAAAGTGAGATTTTATAATAGCTTAAGAAACAGAACAGAAAATGGTATCAGCAGGAATGGCAGAGAAGGATCTCCAAAAAGCTTTTCCTTAATAAAAGCAATTAGAATCCTGGCAAAAACTGCCAAAATCAAATTCTATAGAACTCTAGAAGTAAACCAAAGACCTGAAATAATCCAAATAGTACTTATTCAAGAAATCTGAATCTCGTTAAAAACAAAGATCTTTTTAACTTGTCCTTTCCCATCTCCCTTGCTGCAAGCCTTGTGTAAAATTTGAAAATGAAAAACCCCAGGAGCAAGATAACGGAGGAATAGAAGACCTAAATTTTGTCTGCTCCTAAGAATTCAGCTAGATAGTTATCAAAGCATTCTGAACACCTACAAACTCAACAGGAGATCGAAGGAAAAAATAGCAGCAATTCTATGAACAGAAAAGCCACAACTTTTGGAAGGTAGGACACGTAAAGATGTGAACCCAGATGATATTTGGGAAGATAGACAGTAGGGGAGGGACCCTCGGTAAGCAGACTCCTGGCAAGTGACAGAGCAGCGGAACACAAAATCAGAATTTTTAGAAGTTGGTTCCACTGAGGGTGGCTAAGTGGGGGGTGGAAGCCTCGCTGGGACAGTATGGTCTCAGAACCATCGAGGTCACAGAAAGACCAGGGGTGCCTGAGTATGGCAGAGCTCCCAGGTATCAGAGTGGGGAAGTCAGCAGTAAGAAGGAGAGTGGGCTCTCACCTTGGGGTTGCCATAAACAATAATCCCCAGCACATTTGGATCACTACTCCTCAATCAGGGACCCAACGAGCAGCAGATCCAGGGAGACTCTCCTTCCTCCCCTGGGAGGAGCAGCATGGGGAGCAGCAGCACAGGAGGAGACCACAGAAATCTGCAGGGTTTGAAAACTACAAATGGGGTCATATGCCAAAGATAGAAACACTCGGTCACAGGCCAGGTGAGCACAAGTGCAGGCTGGAGACCAGGGAGACAGGAGTGATTGACTGCTTTTCTCTGAGGGCACACGGAGGAGAAGGACCCCAAGATCTCTACTCCTCCAGGACCACAGATTGGGAGGGCACCATTTTCATTCCATCCTCCAAAGCTGTATGGAAAGCTTTCAGGGAACAAAAGCTACCAAGAGCAAACCTGAGCAGATTCCTTAGTCTGGACCCTGGCAAGGGCAGGGCACTTCCACCTGGGCAAGACATTTGAGAATCACTGCAATAGGCCCCTTCTCCAGAAGATCAGCAAGAACATTCAGCCAAGACCAAGTTTACAGATGAAAGAGAACTGCAAATCTCCAATGCAAGGGGAATACAGAGCATAGAATTCATGGCTTTTTCCCCATGATTCTTTCATTTTTCGAAGTTAATTTTTAAATTTTCTTTATTTTTTTCTTTTTCTATTTTTATTTTTCCTCTTTCCTTTTATTTAAATTTTATTTTATTTTTTCAGTGTTACAAGATTCATTGATTATACACCACACCCAGTGCTCCATGCAATACATGCCCTCCTTAATACCTATCACCAGGCTCACCCTTCTCCTCCCCTCCCCTCCAAAACCCTCAGTTTGTTTCTCAGAGTCCACAGTCTTTCATGGTTTGTCTCCCATTTTTCAACCAATATCTTTTTTAAATCTTTTTAAATTTTCATTTTACACTCATATTCTAGCCCCTCATTGATAGAACCCCATTGTCTCTATGTGTAGATATATATTTTTTTTTCCTTTAAAATTTTGGGATACAGGTTCTTCTGACAAACCAATATATACCTTAAATCTAGTGTATGGCTTTGTTCTACTCTTCTACCTCATCACATTCCATCCTTTTTTTTTTTTTACTTTTTCCCTCTTTTCTCCACCAAATTCTTATAAATTCCCTTTTTAAAATCTTTTTAAATTTTCATCTTTACAGTCATATTCCATCACTTCACCATATTTACCCTTATCTTTGTGTATCTATACGTTTTTCTTTCTTTAAAATTCTGGGAGGTGCCAAAATCTAGTACGTGACTCTGTTCTATTCATCAGCGTGATCATATTCTTTTTTTCTTTTTTCTTTTTCCCCTTTCCTTTCCCCCAGGTTTTGGGTCTCTTGTGATTTGCTTAGTGTGTATTTTTCTGGGGTCATTGTTACCCTTTGAGCATACTGTTCTCTCATTCATCTATTCTTCTCTGAAGAAAATGACAAAATGTAAAAACTCACCTCAAAAAAAAAAAAAAAAAACCAGTACCAACTGCCAGGGACCTAATCAATATTAACATTAGTAAGATGTCAGAACTAGAGTTCAGAATGATGACTATAAAGATATTAGCTAGGTTTGAAAAAAACATGGAGGATACTAGAGAATCCCTTTCTGAAGAAATAACAAAAATCTAACCAACTCAAAATCAAAAAGGTTATTAATGAGGTGCAATAAAAAATGGAGGTTCTAACTGCTAGGATAAATGGTGCAGAAGAGAGAATTGGTGATATAGAAGACCAAATGATGGAGAATAAAGAAGCTGAGAAAAAGAGAGAAAAACAACTATTGGATCAGTACTCGAGAAATAAGCGATACCATAAGATGAAACAATATTAGAATAATTGGGATCCCAGAAGAAGAAGAAAGAGAGAGAGGCGCAGAAGGTATATTGGAGCAAATTATAGCGGAGAACTTCCCTTACTTGGGGAATGCAAAAGGCATCAAAATCCAGGAGGCAACAAAACCCCCCTCAAAATCAACAAAAATAGGTCAACACCCCATCATCTAATGTAAAACTAACAAGTGTCAGAGACAAAGAGAAAATCCTGAAAGCAGCTCAGGAAAGAAGTCTGTAACATACAATGGTAGAAATATTAAATTGGCAACAGAATTATCCACAGAGACCTGGCCGACCAGAAAGAACTGGTGTGATAGATTCAGAGCACTAAACGAGAAAATTATGCACCCAGGAATACTATACCCAGTTAGGCTCTCATTGAAAATAGGAGGAGAGATAAAAAGCTTCCAGGACAAAGAAAAATTAAAAGAATTTGCAAACACCAAATCAGCCCTACAGGAAATACTGAAAGGGGTCCTCTAAGCAAAGAGAGAGCCTAAAAGTAACACATACCAGAAAGGAACAGAGACAATATACAGTAACCGTCACCTTACAGGCAATTACAATGGCACTAAATTCATATCTTTCAATAGTTACCCTGAACACCAATGGGCTAAATACCCCCAATCAAAACACACAGGGTATCAGAATGGATTAAAAAAAAAAAAAAAGGCCTATCGATAGGCTGTCTGCAAGAGATTCACTTTAGACCCAAAGACACCTCCAAATTTAAAGAGACAGGGTGGAAAACAATTTACCATGCTAATGGACATTGAAGGAAAGCTGGGGGTGGCAATCCTTATATCACATAAATTAGATTTTAAGCCAAAGACTGTAATAAGAGATGAGGAAGGACACTATATCTTACGTAAAGGGTCTTTCCAACAAGAAGATCTAACAATTTTAAATATCTATGCCCCTAACATGGGAGAAGCCAACTATATAAACCAATTAATAACAAAACCAAAGAAACACATCGACAATAATAAAATAATAGTAGGGGACTTTAACACCCACCTCACTGAAATACACAGATCATCCAAGCAAAAGATCAGCAAACACTTAAAGGCCTTAAATGACACACTGGACCAGATGGACATCACAGATATATTCAGAACATTCCATCCCAAAGCAATAGAATACACATTCTTCTCTAGTGCTAGTGCACATGGAACATTCTCCAGAATAGATCACATCCTAGGTCACAAATCCAGGTCTCAACCGGTACCAAAAGATTGGGATCATTCCCTGCCTACTTTCAGATCACAATGCTCTGAAACTAGAACTCAATCACAAGAGGAAAGTGGGAAATAACTCAGATACATGGAGGCTAAAGAGCATCCTACGAAAGAATGAATGGGTCAACCAGGAAATTAAAGAAGAATTGAAAAAATTCACGGAAACAAATGAAAATGAAAACACAACTCTTCAAAATCTTTGGGACACAGCAAAGACGATCCTGAGAGGAAAGTATATAGCAATACAAGCCTTTCTCAAGAAACAAGAAAGGTCTCAAATACACAACCTAACCCTACACCTAAAGCAGCTGGACAAAGAACAGCAAAGAAAGCCTAAGCCCAGCAGGAAAAGTGCTATAATTGAGGTCAGAGCAGAAATCAATCAAATAGAAACGAAAAGAACAGTAGAACAAATCAACGAAACAAGGAGCTGCTTCTTTGAAAGAATAAGATTAATAAACCCCTGGCCAGACGTATCGAAAAGAAAAGAAAAAGGACCCAAACTAATAAAATCATGAATGAAAGAGGAGAGATCACAACCAACACCAAAGAAATACAAACAATTATAAGCACATATTATGAGCAACCGTATGCCAGCAAATTAGGCCATCTGGAAGAAATGGATGCATTCCTAGAGACATATAAACTATCAAAACTGAACCAGGAAGAAACAGAAAACATGAACAGACCCATAACCAGTAAGAAGGTTGAAGCAGTCATCAAAAACCTCCCAAAAAACAAGAGCCCAGGACCACATGGCTCCCCAGGGGAATTCTACCAAATATTCAAAGAAGAATTAACACCTATTCTCCTGAAACTCTTCCAAAAAATAGAAATGGAAGGAAAAACTTCCAAACTCATTTGACAAGACCACCATTACTTTGATCCCAAAACCAGACAAAGACCCCATCAAAAAAGAGAATTACAGACCAATATCCCTGATGAACATGGATGCAAAAATTCTCACCAAAATACTAGCCAGTAGGATCCAACAGTACATTAAAAGGATTATTCACCACGACCAAGGGGGATTTATTCCTGGGCTGCAAGGTTGGTTCAACATCTGCAAATCAATCAATGTGATACAATACATTAATAAAAGAAAGAACAAGAACCATATGATACTCTCAAGACATGCTGAAAAAGCATTTGACAAAGTACAGCATCGTTTCTTTATCAAACTTCACAGTGTAGGGATAGAGGGTACCTATGTCAATATAATAAAAGCCATCTCTGAAAAACACACAGCAAATATAATTCTCAATAGGCAAAAACTGAGAGCTTTTCCCCCAAGGTCAGGAACACGGCAGGGATGTCCACGATCACCACTGCTATTCAACCTAGTACTAGAAGTCCTAGCCTCAGCAATCAGACAACAAAAAGAAATAAAAGGCATCTGAATCAGCAAAAAAGAAATCAAAACTCTCACTCTTTGCAGATGATATGATACTTATGTGGAAAACCTGAAAGATTCCACCCCAAAACTGTGAGACCTCAACAGGAATTCAGTAAAGTGTCAGGATATAAAACCAATGCATGGAAATCAGTTGCATTTCTAAATACCAACAATAAGACAGAAGAAAGAGAAATTAAGGAGTCAATCCCATTTACAATTTCACCCAAAACCATAAGATGTCTAGGAATAAATCTATCCAAAAAGGCAAATAATTGGTACTCAGAAAACCATAGGATACTCATGAAAGAAACTGAGGAAGACACAAAGAAATGGAAAAATGTCCCATGCTCACGGATTAGAAGAACAAATACTGTTAAAATGTCTATGCTACCTAAAGCAATCTACACATTTAATGCAATCCCATTCATTCAAAATACCAGCAACTTTTTTCAAAGAAATAGAACAAATAATCCTAAAAATTTTTTTAATTTTATTTTTTTCAGTGATCCAAGCAAGATTCATTGTTTATATATCACACCTTGTGCTGCATGCAATACATGCCCTCCTTAATATCCTAAAATTTGTATGGAACAAGAAAAGATCCCAAATATTCAGAGGAATGTTGAAAAAGAAAACCAAAGCTGGTGGCATCCCAATTCCACCTGAAAACCAAATAATTGAGTCAAAAAATGGGCAGAAAACATGAACAGACACTTCTCCAAGGAAGACATACAAATGGCTAACAGACACATGAGAAAATGTTCAACATCATTAGCCATCAGGGAAATTAAAATCAAAACCACATTGAGATACCACCTTACACCAGTTGGAATGGCAAAAATTGATAAGGGAAGAAACAACAAATGTTGGAGACAATGTGGAGAAAGGGGAACCCTCATATTGTTGGTGGGAATACAAGTTGGTACAGCCACTTTGGAAAACAATGTGGAGGTTCCTCAAAAAGTTAAAAATAGAGCTACCCTATGACCCAGCAATTGCACTACTGGGTATTTACCCCAAAGACACTGATGTAGTGAAAAGAAGGGGCGCATGCACCCCAATGTCCATAGTAGCAATGTCTACAATAGCTAAACTGTGAAAGGAGCCGATATGCCCTTCAACAGATGAATGGACAGAGAAGATGTGGTCCATATATACAATGGAATACTACTCAGCAATCACAAAGGAAGAATACCCACCATTTGCATTGACATAGATGGAACTAGAAGAGATTATGCTAAGTGAAATAAGTCAAGCAGAGAAAGACAATTATCATATGGTTTCACTTATATGTGAAACATAAGGAACAACATGGAGGACATTAAGAGAAGGAAGGGAAAAATGAACAGGGGGAATCAGAGGGGGAGATAGACCGTGAGAGACTATGGACCCCAGGAAACAAACTGAGAGTTTCAGAGGGCTGGGGGGCTGGGGGGAAGGATTAGCCCAGTGATGGGTATTAAGGAGGGCACATACTGCAATGAGCACTGGGTGTTTTAAACACAAACAATGAACCATGGAACACTACATTATGCTGAGTGAAATAAGTCAAGCAGAGAAAGTCAATTATCATATGGTTCCACTTACTTGTGGAACATAAGGAATAACATAGAGGACATTGGGAGAAGGAAAGGAAAA
The DNA here is from genome assembly GCF_002288905.1 of Enhydra lutris kenyoni. Taxonomy (NCBI): domain Eukaryota; kingdom Metazoa; phylum Chordata; class Mammalia; order Carnivora; family Mustelidae; genus Enhydra; species Enhydra lutris. The sequence goes on along the minus strand of NW_019154094.1, from coordinate 8,921,069 downwards.
GTGAATTGGGGGAAATCAGAGGGGGAGATGAAGCATGAGAGACTATGGACTCTGAGAAACAAACGGGGTTTTGGAAGGGAGGGAGTGGAAGTTGGGTGAGCCTGGTGGTGGGTATTAAAGAGGGCACATATTGCATGGAGCACTGGGTGTGGTACATAAACAATGAATCTTGGAACACTGAAAAAATAAAATTAAATTAAAAAAACTAATGAAGGGGACGCCTGGGTGGCTCAGTGGGTTAAAGCCTCTGCCTTCAGCTCAGGTCATGATCTCAGGGGCCTGGGATCAAGCCCTGCATCAGGCTCTCTGCTCAGTGGGAGCCTGCTTCCCCTGCTCTCTCTGCCTGCCGCTCTGCCTACTTGTGATCTCTCTCTCTGTCAAATAAATAAATTTTTAAAAAAACGAATGAAGTACTATATGGTAACTAACATAATAAAAAAAATTTAAAAGAATTACAAATTAAAACAACAATAAGATACGATTACATATCTACCATAAAGGCCAAAATCAAAATATTGACAACACCAAATTCTGATAAGGATTTGGAGCAACAGGAACTTTCATTCATTGCTTGTGGGAATCCAAAATGGTATAGCCATTTTGTGAGGTTGTTTGGCAGTTTCTTACAAACCTAAATATACTCTTACCATTTGATTCATAAGGCTGACTCTCTGGTATTTACTCAAATGAAGTGAACATTTATGTCCACACAAAAACCTGCACCTGGATATTTATAGCAACTTTATTCATAACTGCCAAAATGTGGAAGCAACCAAGATGACCTTCAGGTAAGTGGATAAATAAACAGTGGTACATCCAGACACTGGTATATTATTTAGGGATAAAAAGATATAATCTATCAAGCCACCAAAAAAATGAAGGAACTTAAAGTGTGTATTACTAAATGAGAAAAGCCAATCTGAAAATGTCACATACTATGATTCCAACTATATGACACTGATAAAAGGCAATACCATGGAGAGACAGTAAAAAGATCCGTGATTGCCAAGGGTTGGAGGGAGGAAGGGATAAATAGGTGCAGGGAATTTTTAGGGCAGGGACACTATTCTGTATGACACTATAATGGTGGATACATGTTATCAAACATTTATCCAAACCAAGAGAATGTACTACACAAAGAGTGAACCCTGATGTATACTCTGGATCTTGGGTGACAATGATGTGCCAACATAGGTTCACTGATTTTAACAAATGTACCCATTCTGGTGTGGATGTTGATAGTGGAAGAGGCTGTACATGTGTGGAGGTAGGAGATATGTGGGAATTCTCTATACTTTCTGTGCAGTTTTTCTGGCAGCCTAAAACTACTCTAAAAATTAAAGCATATTTTTTAATGCACTTTCTGTATGACTCTCCAACCCCAACTCGAAGTATTTACCCAATAGGAAAAAAAATCCATACAAAAATCTATATACAACATTTATAACATTTATTTATAATCTCCAAAAATAAAGCAACTCAAAGTCTATCAATGGTTACATGGATAAATAAAATGTGGCTTAAATCTGTATGAGGAAATACTACTTGGAAAAAAACGAGCCACAGATACATACAACATGAATGAATTTTAATGCATTATACAAAGTGAAAAAAAAAGCCAGACACAACAAGCTATATAACGTATGATCCCACTTATATAACATTGTAGAAAACACAAAATTAGAGGGACAGAAAATAAATCAGTGGTTGCCAGGACTGGGGGAAAGGGATTAAGAAGGAAGGTTGACTACAAGGAGTCTGATGTTACATTTAGGGGAGAGAAAAAAAAGTTCTGTATCCTAACTGTGGTGATAGTTACAAAAGTATACATTTATCAAAATTCACAGAAATATACTCCATAAAGGATGACATTCACTGCACATAAGTTATGCCCCAATAACCTGACTAAAGCAAATACACACACACAGACACACAGACAACAGGATAACATTTCACATCTACCACATTGGTTAGAATTTTTCTTTTAAATTCTAACAATAGCAGGTGTTGGCAAGGGAATATAGAGCAATCAGGTATCAGGGTGATAATAAATGGTCCCCATTTTCAAAAACAAAGCAGTATTTATTATATGCATATTGTATATGACACTGAAATTCTACTTCTGTATATTATCCCCTATACAATAGCATTGAATTGGGGATATTACTGCATTCTAGAGAAATTTTTGGAAATCTGTGGGAAGTCTGAGTTGCCAAAGACATTAAAAATATTTATAGTTTCAAAATGCAAAAATTCTTAGAAGAAAAAGTAAGTGTAGATCTTCATGACCTTGGGTTAAACACTGGTTTTACGCACAAGCAACAGAAAAAAATAAATAAATTTGACTTCACCAAAATTAAAAGCTTTGTTCCTCAAAGGACATCAAAAAATTAAAATACAACCCACATACTGGGCAAAAATATTTATAAATCATATACCTGATAAGAGACCTGTATCTAGAATACACGAAGAACTCATAACTAAATGAAAAGATAATTTTTTAAACAGACAAAAGATTTATTTTTTTTAAGTTTCTTTTTTATTTATTTATTTGACAGAGAGAGAGAGAGAGAGAGATCTATCACAAGTAGGCAGAGGGAGAGGAGAAGCAGGCTCCTTGCCAAGCAGAGAGCCTGATGTGGGACTTGATCCCAGGACCCTGAGATCATGACCTGAGCTGAAGGCAGAGGCTTAACCCACTGACCCACCCAGGCACCCCCAGACAAAAGTGAATTTGGCTATTGTGAAATTGTAAAAGTGAATTTGTATTGAATTTGTATTGTAAAAAAGTGTATTGTAAAAGTGAATTACAATGAATACTGTTTCATTGTTTCACTTTTCCATAGAAGATACACAAATGGCCAATAAAAACATGAAAAGAAGTTCAACATCATTAGTCATTAAAGAAATAAAAATCAAAACCATAATGAGATACCATTTCTCCCCCAATGAAATGGGTGCAATGACAAACACAGACAGTAACAAGTATTAGCAATGATATGGAGATATTGGAACTCTTGTACATTACTGACAGGTTTGTAAAATGGTGCAGCCACTTTAGAAGACAGTTTGCTAGTTCCTCAAAATGTTAAAGATAAAACTACCATATGACCCAACAATTCCCCTTACGTATATAACAAAGAAAATTTTTTATTAACAGGTATTCAAATAACTATTTGCACACAAATGTTCACAGAAGCACTATTCACAACAGCCAAAAGGTGAAAACAACCCAAATTTCTGTCCACTGATGAATGGATAAATAAAATATGGTATATGCCTACAATGAAATACTACTTAACCATAAGAATAAATCAAGTTCTTTTTTTAAGATTTTATTTATTTATTTGATGGAGAGAGAGACAGCACAAGAAAGGGGAGTAGCAGGCAGAGGGAGAAGCAAGCTCCCCACTGAGCAGCGAGCCTGATGTGGAGATCGATCCCAGGACCCCAGAATCATGACCTGAGCAGAAGGCAGACACTTAACTGACTGAGCCACCAAGGCGCCAAAAAGAAATCAAGTTCTGATACATGCTTCAACATGGATGAAACATGAACACTGTGCTAAAAGAAGCCAGACACAAATTAAATAATTACATTTATATGAAATTTCCAGAATAGGCAACCCCACAGAGAGAAAATAGATTAGTGGTTGCCAGGGGCTGGGGTAGAAAATTATTGCAAGTGTTTACTAATAGGAGTGGGGTTTCTTTCTCAGGTTATAAAAATATTCTAAAATTAGTGGTGATAGTTGCACAACTCTATACCATAAAACCAGTGAACTGTATGTCTTTAAAGGGTGAATTTTATGGTATGTGAATTATATCTCAATAAATCTATTTTAAAAGGAAAGAAGGCAGGTTAGCACTGGGTCTGAAAAGGTTGAGAATTATGTCCTTAGAAAATTTCCTATATATATGCACTAGGAGACATTTACAGGAAAGCTCTGTTGCCTTTAATATACACAATATCAAAGTACTGGTCATCACTGTTCCATACTTTCTCATATTTCATAAATCCTTGAGGCTACCTTGTTAAACCTTATGAAAATTCATTTTTTTATCTGACTGCAATGCCATTCATGTTAACATCTTTTTTTTTGGTTGTTTTTCTTTTTTTTTGCATAAAAATATTTTTAATCACCCCAAGCATATTTACATTTTTTTAATTTATTTTCAGTGTAACAGTATTCATTGTTTTTGCACCACACCCAGTGCTCCATGCAACATCTTAATCTCCCTTGTACTACTCAACAAAAAACCATGAGAGACTATGGACTCTGAAAAACAATCTGAGGGGTTTGAAGCGGCAGGGGGTGGGAGGTTGGGGGAACCAGGTGGTGGGTATTAGAGAGGGCACGGATTGCATGGAGCACTGGGTGTGGTGCAAAACAAGGAATATTGTTATGCTGAAAATAAAAAAAATAAAATAAATTAAAAAAAAACTATTGAGAAACCACGTAATCCATACGCCTCAATATAACTAACAGGTGTTTTGGTACAAATGATTCTATGTTACTTAATTTTTTATGTTTTTATAAAATGATAATAAGAGAATAATTAGGATTAATCACCACTTCAGGATTTCATGTAAACACTTAAACAGATAACATATGTTTACAAAGGTGAGTAATTTCTCATCCAATGAATTCTCACAATATTGTTTATCAAAAGCAGTTTCCTTAACTAAATATATATGTATTAGAGTGCAATATAAACTCTTGCTTCTCAGTGGGAGGTCAGAGGACAGAGGAGAGGAAGATTGAAATCAGTTTTGTAGAGTACAAAGCAGCTTCAAAAACACAACACTATCACCTCCATGGGATGCCACCATTGTGAGGGTCATGAGGACTGTGCTCAATAATTCTAGGCATCGCCTTTTCTTAAAACCAAATATCTGCTACAAATTTTACTAAATGTACTCATTCTATGCAAGATTTAGAACTGGAGAGTGAAGAAATGTAAGAAGAAAAGAGAGAAGGAAGTAGAAAGAAAACTCATTCCTTTTAGGTTTTTATATATATCTAACAAAGGTTTATATCTTCTCAGATAAGGAATTTTAAAAAATCAACTCAAATATTTCCAAAATCATTAAGAACCAACAGGAAAGAGATGTTTTTAGTTAGTAAGCACAATAAAGCATCTTTTAAATGTCTGGTTTTCCTGACCTCAGGGGAAAAGCTCTCAAGTTTTCCCCAATGAGAATGATATTCACTATGGGTTTTTCATAGATGGCTTTTATGATATTAAGGTAGGTACCATCTATCCCTACATTGTGAAGAGTTTTGATCAAGAAAGGATGCTGTCCACTATTGCCACTGCTATTCAACATAATACTAGAAGTCCTAGCCTCAGCAATCAGACAACAAAAACAAATAAAAGGCATCCAAATCAGCAAAGAAGAAATCAAATTCTCACTCTTTGCAGATGACTTTATGTGGAAAACCCAAAAGACTCCATTTCAAAACTGCTAGAACTCACACAGGAATTCAGTAAAGTGTCAGGATATAAATTATAAAGCTGATATCAGTTACATTTCTATACACCAACAGAAAGACAGAAGAAAGAGAAATTAAGGAGTCAATCTCATTTACAACTGCACCCAAAATCATAAGATACCTAGGAATAAACCTAACCAAAGAAGCAAAGAATCTGTACTCAGAAAACTATAAAGTACTCATGAAAGAAACTGAGGAAGACACAAAGAAATGGAAAAACGTTCCATGTTCATGGACTGGAAGAACAAATATTGTGAAAATGTCTATGCTATCTAAAGCAATAGACACATTTAATGCAATCTCTATCAAAATGCCATCAATTTTTTCAAAGAAATGGAACAAATAAAAAAAGACCCCGAATAACCAGAGGAATGTTGAAAAAGAAAACCAAAGCTGGTGGCATCACAATTCCAGACTTCAAGATCTATTACAAAGCTGTCATCATCAGACAGTATGGTACTGGCACAAAAACAGACACATAGATCAATGGAACAGAACAGAGAGCCCAGAAATAGACCCTCAACTCTATGGTCAACTAATCTTCAACAAAGCAGGAAAGAATGTTCAATGGAATAAAGACAGTCTCTTCAACAAATAGTGTTGGGAATATTGGACAGACACATGCAGAAAAATGAAACTGGACCATTTCCTTACACCACACACAAAAATAGACTCAAAATGCAAGAAGGACCTCAATGTGAGATAGGAATCCATCAAAATCGTTGAGGAGAACACAGGCAGCAACCTCTTCGAACCTCAGCCGCAGCAACTTCTTCCTAGAAACATCACCAAAAGCAAGGGAAGCCAGGGCATACATGAACTATTGGGACTTCATCAAGATCAAAAGCTTCTGCACAGCAAGGGAAAGAGTCAACAAAACCAAAAGACAACTAACAGAATAAGAGAAGATATTTGCAAATGACATATCAGATAAAGGGCTAGCATCCAAAATCTATAAAGAACTTATCAAACTCAACACCCAAAGAACAAATCATCCAATCAAGAAATGGGCAGAAGACATGAACAGACATTTCTGTGAAGAAGACATCCAGATGGCCAACAGACACATGAAAAAGTGCTCAACATCACTCGGCATCAGGGAAATACAAATCAAAACCACAATAAGATACCACCTCACACCAGTCAGAATGGCTAAAATGAACAAGTCAGGAAACGGCAGATGTTGGTAAGGATGTGGAGAAAGGAGAACCCTCTTACACTGTTGGTGGGGATGCAAGCTGGTGTAGCCACTCTGAAAACAGTATGGAGGTTTCTCAAAAGGTTGAAAACAGAGCTACCCTACAACCCAGCAATTGCACTACTGGGTATTCACCCTAAAGATAAAAATGTAGTGATCCGAAGGGGCACGTGCACCTGAATGTTTATAGCAGCAATGTCCACAATAGCCAAACTATGGAAAGAACCTAGATGCCCATCAACAGATGAATGGATAAAGAAGATGTGGTAGATATATACAATGGAATACTATGCAGCCATTAAAAAATCTTGCCATTTGCAACAACGTGGATGGAACTAGAGGGTATTATGCTGAGTCAAATAGGTCAATCAGAGAAAGACAATTATCATGTGATCTCTCTGATATAAGGAATCTAAGAGGCAGTGCAGGGGGCCACGGGGGGCAGGTTGGGGAAAAAATGGAACAAGATGGGACCAGGGAGGGAGACAAACCATAAATGACTCTGAATCTCAGGAAAAAACTGAGGGTTGTGGGAGGTGTGGCAGGAGTGATGGGGTGGCTGGGTTATGGACATTGGGGAGGGTATGTGCTATGTTGAGTGCTGTGAATTGTGTAAGACTGATGATTCACAGACATGTACCCCTGAAGCAAATAATACATTATATGTTAATTTTTTTTAAAAGTCTGATTTTCTATTACAAGAACCCTGGACAACCTACCTTTGTAGCTATAAATGTCTCCTTCCATTCTCCTCATTGATCTTTGACTTACCAGGATTTCACAGTGCTGGGGTAAAATGCCATTGGTCATATCGCCTGAGACCTCATCTATTTCACTGTCACCATATGCATTTATTTGAAGAGTATACTAGAGTCTTTCCCATCTTAAATCAACATCTGATGGTTTGATCACTATTAGGAACTTAACATTCAGACATATTTTTGTCCTCTAACATTTTCAGATCTCAATTTTTATAGAAAATGGAAATGAGGAAAGGAAGGCATTATTACAACATTCAAGATTATAATTTACTACAAAGACTTTTCTCTTCAGGGAATCAATTATCATGTATGTCTTTGACTTAATTCATAATACTATGATTGAATTCTAAAAAGTGCTAAACAAGTGTTGCCTCCAAAAACACCAGATCTTCCCTTCCTCAATAACTCATTGTAACTCTAACTTCTAAGCTAGGGACATTACTCATAGGAATATTGTGAGAAACACAGAATTCTTTATTTCACCCAAATGTCTGGTGATGAAACTTTCCCAATGCAAGAACTACTGGGAAAAGTTTGGGTGTTGTCTTCAAATTCCAAAAGCAAAGTATACCTCTTTGAGTCACAGTTATTCCTCTGCTCAAACTGTCTAATATCATCCCATCTCAAAGTAAAATCCAAAGTCCTCACTAGAGGCTCTACTGATCTCATCTCCCACTACTCTCTCTGTTACTCCCCAATTAACCCTTCTATTGAAGCCACACCAGTCTCCCTACAATTCCTTCATCTCACTAAGCAAGCTGCCACACTCCAGGCCTTTACACTTTTTGCACATATGCCTGGACTGCTCTTCTCCCAGAAAACGACGGGACTGCTTCCCTACCTCCATGTGTTCTCTGCCCAAATGTTATCTTTTCAGGAAGACCTTCCATATCATCCTATATAAATACATAGAAAAAGCCCCCACCCCACCCCAATGCACACAGCCATTGTGTGCTGCTTTCTCTTTTATCCTTTAATCTTCTCAATGAGAACAAGGACTTTGCTTTATTCTTTTACAGCTGAGTGCCAGGAGCTAAAATAGTGCTTTACTTCCATTAGGCACTCAAATATTTGGTGACTGAAAGAATGAATGAATCTCTAACTTATGGGGTGATAATACCTATCTGGCAAGTTCACTGATAAAATTAGCATTGATAGGGTGCCTGGGTGGCTCAGTGGGTTAAAGCCTCTGCCTTCGGCTCAGGTCATGATCCCAGGGTCCTGGGATCGAGTCCCGCATCAGGCTCTCTGTTTAGCGGCGAGCCTGCTTCCCTCTCTCTCTCTGCCTGCCTCTCTGTCTACTTGTGATCTCTGTCAAATAAATAAATAAAATCTTTGAAAAAATTAGCATTGATATATGTAAAGTGCTTTACACAATGTCTGACACATTGTAGTAACTCAGTTATGGGGTGAGCAGGGTGTGAGAGGAATAATATACACAAAACTCTAACCCTAAACTAACTTACAGACTAAATAACACTTCAAGTGGAGACTTTACTGAAGTGATTGGACTTATAAAATAAAATAACTGCAGCCTTAACTTTCTTAATATAAATGGTATTCATACTAAGAAACATTAGGTGTTCAAAATTACAAATTCCTAAACAGATCTCTTAATTCATTTTTGGAAAACTAGGGATGTAAATTTTTTTTTTATTTTCAGCATAACAGTATTCATTGTTTTTGTACCACACCCAGTGCTCCATGCAGTCCGTGCCCTCTCTAATACCCACCACCTGGTTCCCCCAAACTCCCACCCCCCCACCTCTTCAAACCCTTCAGATTGTTTTTCAGAGTCCATAGTCTCATTGTTCACCTCCCCTTCCAATTTCCCCCAATGGCCTTCTCCTAACTCCCCATGTCCTCCATGCTATTTGTTATGCTCCACAAATAAGTGAAACCCTATGATAATTGACTCTCTCTGCTTGACTTATTTCACTCAGCATAATCTCTTCCAGTCCCGTCCATGTTGCTACAAAAGTTGGGTATTCATCCTTTCTGATGGAGGCATAATACTCCATCGTGTATATGGACCACATCTTCCTTATCCATTCATCCGTTGAAGGGCATCTTGGTTCTTTCCACAGTTTGGCGACCGTGGCCATTGCTGCTATAAACATTGGGGTACAAGTGGCCCTTCTTTTCACTACATCTGTGTCTTTGGGGTAAATACCCAGTAGTACAATTGCAGGGTCATAGGGAAGTTCTATTTTTAATTTCTTGAGGAATCTCCACACTTTTCTCCAAAGTGGCTGCACCAACTTGCATTCCCACCAACAGTGTAAGAGGGTTCCCCTTTCTCCACATCCCCTCCAACACATGTTGTTTCCTGTCCTGCTAATTTTGGCCATTCTAACTGGTGTAAGATGATATCTCAATGTGGTTTTAATTTGAATCTCCCTGATGGCTAGTGATGATGAACATTTTTTCATGTGTCTGATAGCCATTTGTATGTCTTCACGTTACCTGATTTCAAGTTTTACTACAAAGCTGTAGTAAATGATGAAACAATGAATACAGAAACAATGAATACTGTTATGCTGAAAATAAATTTTTAAAAATGATTAAAAAAATAAAAGAAATATGAGAACTAAAATAAACCAAAATGTCTCTTTTGATTTAATATCTTAAAACATAGACTGGCCTAAGAGAATAAGCTTATTTTCTTAGTCTATATAGTTTATTACTGGGTATACAGTTTTTCATGAAAAGCCAAACAGGTTTCTGCTAAGCTAGGCTTCTGCTAAACTAGGTTTACAAAAATGCTTTATAACATCAAACTCATCAACACAAGAAATAAGAGTCACTATCGAGAAACGTCCTCTACTGAAGAGAGTCAGGAAAAGAACTAGCACCAAGTAAACAAAGTAAAATGCAAATTGTAATCCCACTTAAAAAAATCAATGCAAATCATAATCTCACTTTTTAAAAATTCTTTATAAATGGTTCACAAAATAAGCTAGAAAATGGCAAAAAATAGAAAAGTACAGTAGAAAAATAACAGTAAAACCAAAAGATCTAGGATATTAACTGAACCATTAAAAAATACATTGGATTTTAGTAACTGGGTAAAAGCATGTAGTGATACTGTGACACAAATGTCTAATAAAAAAGTTTGCTTATAGAATTCATATTTCTCCAGTCTTGGCCTCATTTGATATAGAAACAGTTCCATGCTATGTAAATCTTCACCCAAACATCATAATCCTAGTGGCAATCACTGAAAAAATTACACATATGCATTTCATCAGGTTAAACATCACTGATTGTATTTACTAAAAATAGTAATATCAAAGTATATACTAGTGAAATTAGAAAATGTATTAATGTATATCCAAAAATTCTACATTAAAAAAATCACAAGCCTAACCTCTAAAAAAATGTAATTTTCTTTTTTTATGTAATTTTATTTTATTTTTTTCGTGTTCCAAGATTCATTGTTTATGCACCACACCCAGTGCTCCATGCCATATAGTGTGTGTGTGTGTGTGTGTGTGTGTGTGTGTGTGTGTGTGTTCCTTATCCATTCATCAGTTGATGGACATTTGGGTTCTTTCCAGAATTTGGCTATTGTTGATAGTGCAGCATGTACCCCTTCAAATCACTATTTTTGTATTCTTTGGGTAAATACCTAGGAGTGCAATTCCTGGGTCACAGGATAGTTCTACTTTTAACTTTTTGAGTAACTTCCATACTGTTTTCCAGAGTGGATGCACCAGTTTGCATTCCCACCAAGAGTGTAAGACTGTTCCCCATTCTCTGCATCATGGCCAACATCATCTGTTTCCTGACTTGTTAATTTAGGCATTCTGACTGGTGCAAGGTCTTATCTCATTGTGGTTTTGATTTGTACTTCCCTGATGCCGAGTGATACTGACTGAGCATTTTTCATGTCTGTTAGCCATGTGTATGTCTTCTTTGGAGAAATGTCTATTCATGTCTTCTGCTCATACCTTGCCTGGATTATTCGTTTTTTGGGTGTTCAGTTTAATAAATTCTTTAATTTATTTTCAGCATAACAGTATTCATTGTTTTTGCACCACAGCCAGTGCTCCATGCAATCTGTGCCCTCTCTAATACCCACCACCTGGTTCCCCCAACCTCTCCCCCGCCCCCCCCCCCGCTTCAAACCCCTCAGATTGTTTTTCAGAGTCCATAGTCTCTCATGGTTCACCTCCCCTTTGGATACTAGCCTTTTGTCTGATAAGACATTGCAAATATCTTCTTCATTCCATAGGTTGCCTTTTAGTTTTGTTGATTGTTTCCTTTGCTGTGCAAAAGCTCTTTATCTTGATGAAGTCCCAGGAGTTCATTTTTGCTTTTGTTTCTCTTGCCTTTAAAGACATGTATAGCAAGAATTTGCTGCTGTCGAGGTCAAAGAGACTGCAGCCTGTGTTTGCATCTAGGGTTTTGACAGATTCCTGTCTTACATTTAGGTCTTTCATCCATTTTGAAATTATTTCTGTGTATGGTATAATAAAATGGACCAGTTTCATTCTTCTGCATGTAGCTGTCCAATTTTCCCAACACCATTTATTGAAGAGACTGTCATTTTTCCATTGGATGTTCTTTCCGGCTTTGTCAAAAATTAGTTGAACATAGAGGTGGAGGTCTATTTCTGGGTTTTCTATTCTGTTCCATTGATCTATGTGTCTGTTTTTATACAGTACTATACTGTCTTGATGATTACTGCTTTGTAATACAGCTTGAAGTCTGAAACTGTGATGCCTTCTGCTTTGGTTTTCTTTTTCAGCATTCCTCTGGCAATTATTCTCCTGGCATTAAAAACCCTCTGGGGTCTTTTACGGTACCACACAATTTTAGGATTTTTTGCTCTTCTTGTTCTGTGAAAAAATGCTGGTGTTTTTTTTTTTCTGGTTTCCATATGTAAATTTTTTGGTTTTTGTTTTATATCCTCTATTTATTTTTTCAGTGTTCCAAGACTCATTGTTTATGCACCACACCCAGTGCTCCATGCAATATGTGCCCTCCTTAATAACCACCACCAGGGTCACCCACCCCCCTAACCCCCTCCCTTCCAAAATCCTCAGTTTCTTCCTCAGAGTCCACAGTCTCTCATGGTTCTTCTCTCCCTTTGATATCCCCCTCTTCACTTTTCCTTTCCTTCTCCTAATGTCCTCCATGTTATTCCTTAGGCTCCATAAGTAAGTGAAACCATATCATAACTGACTGTCTCTGCTTGACTTATTTCATTCAGCATAATCTCCTCCAGTCCCATCCATGTTGATACAAAAGCTGGGTATTCATCCTTTCTGATGGAGGCATAATATTCCATTGTATATATGGACCATATATTCTTTATCCATTCATCTGTTGAAGGGCATCTTGGCTCTTTCCACAGTTTGGCGATTGTGGCCATTGCTGCAATGAGCACTGGGGTACATATGGCCCTTCTTTTCGGTACATCTGTATCTGTGGGGTAAATACCCAGTAGTGCAATTGCTGGGTCATAGGGTAGCTCTATTTTTAATTTCTTGAGGAATCTCCACACTGTTCTCCAAAGTGGCTGCACCAACTTGCATTCCCACCAACAGTGTAAGAGGTTTTCCCTTTCTCCACATCCTTTCCAACACTTGTTGCTTCTTGTTAATTTTCACCATTCTAACTGGTGTAAGGTGGTATCTAAATGTGGTTTTGATTTGAGTCTCCCTGATGGCTAATGATGATGAACATTTTTTCATGTGTCTGTTAATCATTTGTATGTCTTCTTTGGAGAAGTATCTGTTCAAGTCTTCTGCCCATTTTTTGATGTGATTATCTGTTTTTTGAGCATTGAGTTTGAGGAGTTCTTCATAGATCTTGGATATCAACCCTTTGTCTGTAGTGTCATTTAGCTGGGGGCATCATGTTGCCTGATTTCAAGCTTTACTACAAAGCTGTGATCACCAAGACAGCATGGTATTGGCACTAAGACAGATACATAGGCCAGTGGAACAGAGTAGAGAGTCCAGATATGGACCCGCAACTATATGGTTAATCTTCGACAAAGCAGGAAAAAATATACAGTGGAAAAAAGACAGTCTCTTCAATAAATGGTGCTGGGAAAATTAGCTATGTATATAATAATGAAACTTGACCATTCTCTTACACCGTACACAAAGAAAAACTCGAAATGGACAAAAGACCTCAACGTGAGGCAGGAATCTATCAAAATCCTAGAGGAGAACATAGTAACCTCTTTGACATTAGCCACAGCAACTTCTTTCAAGACATGTCTCCAAAGGCAAGGTAAACAAAAGTGAAAATGAACTTTTGGGACTTCATCAAGATCAAAAGCTTCTATACAGCAAAAGAAACAGTCAACAAAACAAAGAGGCAACCCACAGAATGGGAGAAGATATTCACAAAATGCTGGTGTTATTTTGAGATGATTTTATTGAATGTGTAGTTTGGAGTAGTATAGATATTTTAACAATATCAGCTCCTACAATCCATGAGCATGGGATGTTTTTCCATTTATGTCTTCAATTTCTTTCATCAATGTTCTATAGTTTTCAATAAACAGATCCTTTACTTCTTTGGTTAGGTTTATTCCTAGGTATCTTGTGGTTTTTGGTGCGATTGTAAATGGGATTGATTCCTTGAATTCTCTTACTTCTCTCTACCATAGCTAGTGTATGGAAATGCAACTGACTTCTGTGCATTGATTTTATAGCCTGTCACTTTGCTGAATTCCTGTATGAGTTCTAGCAATTTTGGGGTGGAGACTTTTGGGTTTTCTACATAGAGTGTCATGTCATCTGCAAAGAGCTAAAGTTTGACTTCTTCTTTACCAATTTGAATGCTTTTTATTTATTTTTGTGGCCTGATTGCTGAGGGGACTTCTAGTACTCTGTTGAACAACAATGAGACTGAACATCCCTGTTGTGTGCCTGACCCTATGGGAAAAACTGAGGGTGATATTAGCTGTGGGCCTTTCATACATGGCCTTTTTAATGTTGAGGTGTATATTCCCTCTATCCTTACATTATGAAGGGTTTTTATCAAGAAAGGATGCTGTACAAATAATACATTGTATGTTAATTAAAGAAAAAGAAAATAAGGGGGTAAACCTAGTCAAGGGGAAAGAGATTCCAAAAGGACTTATATATATATAAAGATCATATCTTCTCTATCAACCCACGTTCCTATTTCAACCTGATCATATTCTTCATGGGCAATAAGCACAAACCTAGTGTAAAATAGTGTAGGAAGAGCATGTGCATATATGATAGATAAAATAAAAGCTGCACCCATTTTGGGTGTTTTTATCATTAACTGCTGTTGCATAAACTGAACATACAATGGGCTGTGACACTGGATAAATCATTTGTTTCCACTTGTTACTGATGACATTTCACAACTCCTTTGGGGCTCTGCTTTGCCCTGTCACTCATGAGTTACAAGGTCATCAGTCATGACTGGGAATAAGTGATTTATGCAAGTCACCCTACTGTATATTTTAGGTACAATATATAATAAAACACACAATATTGATTTCTTTTTTTTTTTTTTAAAGGATGCTTTATTTTTGTCAAATGCTTTTTCTGCATTTTTTAAAGGATCATATAGTTCGTACCCTTTCTTTTATTATGTGGTATATCATGTTGACTGATTTGGTGTATCATGTTGATTGATACTGAACCACCCCTATAGCCCAGGTTGATTTGTGGATGTTGAACCAACTTTGCAGCCCAGGAATGAATCCCAGTTGGTGGTGGTGAATAATCGATTTAATGTACTATTAGATCCTACTGGCTAGTACCTTGATTAGAATTTTGGCAATCATGTTCATGAAGGATATTGGTCTGTAATTCTCCTTTTTGGTGGGGTCTTTGGTTTTTTTTTAAATTAAATTCAATTAGCCAATATATAATAGATCATTAGTTTGATATAATGTTCAATGATTCATTAGTTGGCATAAAACATCCAGTGCTCTTCACATCACGTGTGTGCCCTTCTTAATGTCCATCACCCTGTTACCCCATCAACCCATCCACCTCCCTTTCCGCAACCTTCTGTTTCCAGAAGTCAAGAGTCTCTCATGGTTTGTCTCCCTCTCTGACTTCTTCCCATTCAGTTTTCCCTCTCTCTCCCTATAATCCTCTACACTATTCCTTATATTCTACATATGAGTGAAACCATAAAACTGTCTTTCTCTGATAGACTTATTTCACTTACCATAATACCTTCCAGTTCCCTCCACATCAATGCAAATGATAGGTAGTCATCCCTTCTGTTGTATATATTCCATTGTATATATGAACCACATCTTTATCCATTTATCTGTTGAAGGACATCTTGGTTCCTACCAGAGTTTGGCTACTGTGGACACGCTGCTATGAACACTGGGGTGCATGTGCCCCTTCTTTTCACTACATCTGTACCTTTGGGGTAAATACCCAGTAGTGTAATTGCTCGGTTGTAGGGCAGCATATAATTGCTTATAATATTCTCTTATATTTCTTAGGTGTTGGTTGTGATCTCCCCTCTTTCATTTGTGATTTTATTTGGGTCCTTTCTCTATTTTTTTTTTTTGTAAGTCTGGCTAGGGGTTTATCACTCCTACTAATTCTTTCAAAGAACAAGCTCCAAGTTTCATTGATCTGTTCTACTGGGTTTTTTAAAATTTCTGTATTACTTGTTTTTAGATTTTATTTATTTATCTGACAGACAGATCACAAGTAGGCAGAGAGGCAGGCAGAGAGGGAGGAAGCAGACTCCCTGCTGAGCAGAGAGCCCAATGCAGGGCTTGATCTCAGGATCCTGAGATCACGACCCAAGCCAAAGGCAGAGGCTTAACCCACTGAGCCACCCAGGCACTCCTATATTACTTATTTCTGCTCTAATCTTAATTATTTCCCTTTTTCTGCTGGTTTTAGATTTTATTTGCTGTTCTTTTTACAGCTCCTTTAGATGTAAGGTTAGGATGTGTATTTGAAACTTTTTTTCTTTTTGAGGAATGCTTGTAATGCCATATACTTCCCTTTCTGACCCTGTTTGCTACGTCCTTAGACTGTTGTGTTTTCATTTTCATTTCCTTCCATGTATTTTTTTAAATTTCCTGATTAACCCATTCATTCTTTTGTAGGATATTCTTTAACCTCCATGTATTTGTGGCCTTTCCAAATTTTTTTTTTTGTGGTTGACTTCAAGTTTCCTAGAATTGTGGTCTGGAAATATGCATAATATGATCTCCATCTTTTTTTCCTGGTTAAGGCCTGATTTGTGACCCAGTATTGATCTATTCTGGAGAATGTTCTATGGGCATTGTGTATTCTGTAACTTTAGGATGAAATGCTCTGAATTTATCAGTGAAGTCCATCTGGTCCAGTGTGTCATTCAAAGCCACTGTTTCCTTATTGATCTTCTGTTTAGAGGATTTGTCCAGTGCTGTGAGTGGGGTATTAAAGTCTCCTACTACTATTGTATTATTATCAATGAGTTTCTTTAAGTTTGTTATTAATTTATTTATTTATTTGGCTGCTCCCAAATTAGGGGTATAAGTATTTACAATTGTTTTATCTTCTTGTTGGACAGACCCATTTCTTATGACATAGTGCCCTTCTTCATCTCTTATTAGAGTCTTTGGTTTAAAATCTAGTTTGTCTGATATAAGAACTGCTACCCCAGCTCACTTTTGACATCCATTACCATGATACATGGTTTTCCACCCCCTCACTTTCAAGCTGGAGGAGTCTCTGGGTCTAAAATGAGTCTCTCTTGAAAGCAGCACATTGATTGGTCTTGTTTTTTAATCCATCCTGATACCCTACATCTCCTGATGGAAGCATTTAGTCCATTTACATTCAGAGTAATTACTAAAATATATGAATTTAGCACCATTGTATTACCTGAAAAATCACTGTTCCTGTAGATTGTCTCTGTTCCTTTCTGGTCATTGTTGCTTTTGGTCTCTTTCCCAATCCGTGGGTCCCCTTCAATATTTCTTGCAGAGGTGGTTTAGTGTTCACACACTCCTTTAGTTTTTGCTTGTCTTGGAAACTCTTTATCTCTCCTTCTATCTGAATGACAGACTTGCTGGATATTGTATATTTGGCTGCACACTTTTCTCATTCAGCATATTGAATATATCATGCCACTTTTCTCTGGCCTGCCAAGTTTCTCTGGTTAGGTCTGCTGCTAACCTTGTGTGTCCACCCTTGTAGGTTAATGACCTTCTGTTCCTAGCTGCTTTCAGAATTCTCTTTTTCTTTATATTTTGCAAATTTTACTATGATACGTCTTGGTGTTGACCTGTTTTTGTTGATTTTGAGGGAAATTCTCTGTGCCTCTTGGACTTGAATGCCTGTTTTCATCCCCAGATTTGGGAATTTCTTAGCTATAATTTGTTCAAATAACCTTCTGCCCCTTTTCCCTGCTCTTCATCTCCTGGGACTCCTATGATACAGATAGTATTGTGCTTTGTGGAGTTGCTGAGTTCTCTAAGTCTGTATTCATGATCTAATAGTTTTCTTTCCCTCTCCTTTTCAGCCTCATTATTTTCCATAATTTTATCTTCTATATCACCTATTCAATCCTCTGCTTCTTCCATCCTCATTGTGACTACATCCAGTGGGTTTGACATCTGTTAAGCATTTTTTTTGACCCAGTTTTTAGGTCTTTTATCTCTGCAGCCAGGATTTCTCTGTCTTCTATGCTTCTTTCAAGCCCAGCTGGTATTCTTATACTGTCGTTCTAAATTCTTGTTCAAATATATTGCTTACATCTGTTTTGAGCAAATCCCTGGCTGTGATTTCTTCTTGATCTTTCTTTTAGGGAGAATTCTTCCATTTTGTCATTATGTCTGGGTTTCTGTCTTTTGTGTATTATGAAAGCTTGTTCTGTTTCCTGCTCCTGAGAGTAATACTATATTAAGAAGGGGTCATACACTGTCTAGGACCTGGAGCTTCAGGAAGAGTTTCTGGTGTATTCCATGTGCACTCTGCTGTTGTGTTTTGGCTGCTCTTTCCTACAGGTCAGTCCTCCACAGAGTTCCTCCTTGCTTGCAGTGGGGAGTGTTTAGACCTTTAACTAGGTGTGTTTTGATAAAAGCCTGATAAAAAAAGGGAGGGGAAAGCCTGATCCAAGAAAATGGAAAGGAAAAGGAGCCCAAAAACCAACCAAACAAAACACTATAAGCCTGATTCCAAAGAAAAAGGAAAACAATCTGAGGATTTTGATGGGGCGGGGGGTGGGAGGTTGGGGGAACCAGGTGGTGGGTATTGGAGAGGGCACAATTGCATGGAGCACTGGGTGTGGTGCAAAAACAATGAATACTGTTACGCTGAAAATAAATTTAAAAAATTAAAAAAAAAAGAAGATGTGGTATATATGTAGAATTTGGAATATTACACAGCCATAAAAGGAATGAAATCTCGCCATTTGTAACAACATGGATGGAGCTAGAATATTATGCTAAGCAAAATAAGCCAGTCAGAGACAAACAAATACTATATGATTTCATTCATATGTGGCATTTAAGAAACAAAACAAATAAGCAAAGGGACCAAAGCGGGGGGAGAGAAAGAGAGAAGCAAACCAAGAAACAGTCTCAACTATGGATAACAAATTGATGGTTACCAAAGGGGAGGTGGGGGGTGGGGGTTGAATTGGTAATGGGGATTAAGGAGTGTACTTGTGATGAGTAATCACTGTTGTATAAGTGTTGCATCTCTATATTGTACACCTTTAAACTAATATCACACTGTATGTTAACTAACTGGAATTCAAATAAAAATTTTTAAAAACACACACAAAAAAAAAAAGAAAAAGGAAAAAAAAAGAAGCCTGATCAAAAATAAAAGAACAAAACAAAACAAAAAAAGAGATAAGAAAGCAAATCTACAAATGAACAAAAAACTATAAGCCTAATTCCAAAGAAAAAAAGAATAGTAAAATAAAAAATATAAGGTGAAAAAATAAAACTATCCCTATTTCCACCAGAACTAAAGCTGATGCGTGGGAGTACTCTATGATGAGCAGACTAGGTACGTGTGGGTGGAGGGGGAACCCTACACACTGCTCTCTTTCCTGCTCTCTCCCTGACTTCTCTTGGGGAAAAAGGCTCCTCCCTTCATGGCAGTGTGTCTTTTCTCTCCCTCAATTCACATCGCCAAACCTTGCACGTGCTACATTCTCTCTCTCCAATTGTGCAGATTGTTTTTGTAATTCTCAGATCAATTTCCTAGTTGTTCAAAATGATTTGATGTCGATCTAGCTGTGTTTGAGAGACAAGTTAAGTTCAGGGTCCCCCTACTACTCCATCATCTTAGCTCTCCACTCTGATTTTTTAAAACTTTTTAGAAAAAAGTTTAATGCCATTGCTGCTATGAACACTGGGGTACATATGGCCCTTCTTTTCACTACATCTGTATTTTTGGGGTAAATACCCAGTAGTGAAATTGCAGGGTCATAAGGTAGCTCTATTTTTAATTTCTTAAGGAATCTCCACACTGTTTTCCAAAGTGGCTACACCAACTTGCATTCACAGCAACAGTGTAAGAGGGCTCCTTTTGTACACATCCTCTCTAACACTTCTTGTTTACTGTCTTGTTAATTTTGGCCATTCTAACTGGTGTAAGGTGGTATCTCGGTGTGATTTTAATTTGAATTTCGCTGATGGCTAATGATGAACATTTTCTCAAGTGTCTATTAGCCATTTGTATGTCTTCTTTGGAGAAGTGTCTGTTCATGCATGTATTGCATGAAACATTGGGTGTGGTACATAAACAATAAATCTTGGAACACTGAAAAAATAAAATTAAAAAAATACAAAAAAAATTTAATACCATTAGGTTAGAATAGCAAAAAGTAAGAAGGGAAATACAAATTAATTAATAGGGAAGGCTATTTAGAAAAATACTCTGGGTCTTAAGTGTAAATATACATATAAATATCTATATACTTATTATGTGTTCATCTGAAAGTCACAATTACTTAAACATATGGGCAAAAAGTAATGCTCAGGGCACCTGACTGGCTCAGTTGGTAGAGCATGTAACTCTTGATCTCAGAGCTGTGAGTTCAAATCCCATGTTGGGGATGGAGTTTACTTTTAAATAAATAAATAAAGTGCTGGGGGAAATTCTCCCTTAAAAAAAAAAAAAGTAGTGGTCACCTGTCCCTGTGCCATGCTCTGTGCTAGGTATTTTCACATTGTAATCTTAAACACCGTGGAATACTGCTTTGTTAAATATGCATTATTATTTAGATTGTGAATTGTCCTTGCCAGTCACCCAATGTAAGTGAGGCTATACTATCAAAAAGAGCCAAGAGTACCACTACAATGGCTACTGGCAGAGAGGCTGCAGAACACTGTTAGCAGTGTTAATCCAAAAGAAAGAAGCCTCTATATAGATCAGACCATGTGACAGTCAACAATCAGGAGTTCTTTACAAAGATTCTGGGTACAAACCAATCAAGTCAGATCAAAAGCACCAATGTAGTTCAGCAAAAAGTACCATTCAACAAGAAGTTTCAAAGTTTTTCTTTTTCAAAGGTATAACATATTCCTCACTGACAAAAGGAAAATAAATGCAAACTTATTTACCCGCATCCCCTTATTCTGGGAGAGGAGCAGCACAGGAAGCAGAGACAGGTAGATGACAACCATAACTTCTCTTCTATTCCATATTATAATTAATATAGATTAATAAAAAAAATCACAGTTCATTATGAAGGACAGTCTTCCATGTACATCAACCTTAGAAATCATTTAAGTAACCAGCTATAAAATCAAGGGCCAAAACCAAAATCTATAATTATCTAAAAATACTGACTTTTTTCCTTTGGTACATCAATAAAAATATGCACAGCTCATGCAATTTTTCACAATAGGCAAGAAAGAAAGTGCCAACCACTTGTATAAACTTATATAGAGGATTCAGCCCCCAAATAGGGAAACAAAATTATTCAAAAGGTCTACATTCAAAATCATCTTGCCAATATTTTCACTGAAAACTGTTAAAGAACAATCTAGTACACTTATTTGCATAACTTAGTGCTATTTTCAATCTTCATTCATCAGCAGTAAGCATAAAAGTTAACAACTGGCAATAAATAAATACACATTAAAAAATGAGGTCTTTTACTTCCAAATAAGTTATTTTTCCCTTAAAATTAGTCACTTTGAAGAGCCACAAACTAGTTTTAATAACACAACCACTGATTAAGATGCTTTTAAAACTCTTTTAGAATTCAAAAATATATAAAATGAACTTACAAACTTCTGGTTTTAGCCCTGACAAACCATTTGCATTGAACAAATATAAACCTGAATGAATATATGAAACAACTGTGTAAGAGCACTGGAGAGCAAGTATCATAGATAAGACTCAAAGATACTATAATCCTACAGAAAAGAGAACATCAAAGTGAGATCCTCATTCACCTGACTTTCCATGAAAGGGTGCAGCAAAAAATGACAGTTCCACTGAGATAAGGAGAAAAAGGTTAACAGTGAGAGCTACCAACAAAATCTCCACTCTTAGGGCCACCCAATTCCTAAAAAGGGATGCAGGGAAAGGCTCCAAGAAGCCCATAAAAAGCAACATCCAGGAGACTAAAGAGCTGAGCACAGCCACATTACCTTTAGGGGAACAATAAAACATGCACAGTTAACTTGTCAACAGAAACTACAGAAATCAAAAATTAATGAGTAAAATCATTAAAATGTTAAAAGAACATATTCATCAACCTTGAATTCTATATCCAGGGAAAACATCTTTCAGAAATGATGACAAATTAAAAACAGACTCACATAAACAGAAGCTGAACAAATGCACAGCAAACCTGCACTAAAAGAAATACTACTAAAAGGAGTACTTGCAATAAAGACAACGATCCAAGGTTGAGCTATAGAAAAGAAGAAAGGAAGAAAAATCATTAGAAAAGCAAAAATGTGGACAAACAAATGAATATAGACACAAGTAAGATCATATACGACAACAGTAGTAACAAAAGGTAAGAAAGGGGTAAATGCAGTTAAGTCACTGCAAAGTTCAAGTGTTGCTAGAAGTAGAAAAAGTACACATTTAAGTTAGACTCTAATAAATCAAGAATGCATGTTTTAAACTGTAGGGCAGACAAAGTAAGAAAGAATATCCAATGGAAAAAAAGGTTTCTTCAAGAAATGGTGTTGGGAAAACTGCACAGTAATGTGCAAAAGTATGAAACTGGACCACTTTCTTGTATCATACATAAAAATAAATTCAAAATGGATGAAAGATCGAAATGTGAGACAGGAAACTATCAAAATCCTAGATGAGAACACAGGCAGCAACCTCTTTGACCTCTGTCATAGCAACTTCTTATTAGACATGTTGCTGGAGGCAAGGGAAACAAAAGAAAAATGAACTATTGGGACCTCATAAAGATAAAAAGCTTCTGAACAGCCTAGGAAACAACAAAAGTAAAAGGCAACCTATCGAATGGGAGCAGCTAATGCAAATGATGTATCAGATAAGGATTAGTAAACAAAATCTATAAAGAACTTACCAAACTCAAACCCATAAAACAAATAATCCAATTAAGAAAAGTAGAAACTTTTCCAAAAAAGACATCCAGATGGCTAACACACACATAAAAAGATGTTGGGGAGACCACCTGGTATGGACAAGACCAAGAACCACCCACCACAGGAGAGCAATGCCCCTGCCCCAGGGCTCATGGCCTGGAGATGGGCAGTACAAAAAAGAGAGCAAGAAGAGAAAGAGATATCAAGTCAAGGAGGGGCAAAGGGAGACAAAAATGTCAGCAGACTCAATGCTCAGCACGGAGACAGGGTTCCATCTCACAATTCTGAGATCAGGACTTAAACTGAAGGGAGGAGTTAAGATGGCATTAATTTCATCTGGTCTCTGGAATTCAGCTAGATAGTTACCAAATCATTCTGAACACCTGCTAAATCAACCGGAGATCTCAGAGAAGATTTGCTGCACTTCTACAAATAGAAAATTGAACACTTTTTGCAAGGTAGGACATGCAGAGATGTGAATCCCAGGTGATGTATCTGTAAGACAAACTGTGGGGAGGGAGCCTCTATAAGCTGGCTACCAGAGAGTGTTATAAGCCACCTAGCACAAAACTCTAACTTTTTTTTAAGATTTTATTTATTTATTTGACAGAGATCACAAGTAGGCAGAGAGGCAGGCGGGGCGGGGGGAGGGGGAAGCAGGCACCCCACTGAGCAGAGAGCCCAATGCAGGGCTCGATCCCAGGACCCAGAGATCATGACCTGAGCCAAAGGGCAGAGGCTTAACCCACTGAGCCACACAGGTGCCCCAAAACTCTTTTAGAACTCTTTGCTGGTGGGGAACATCCCTGCCTGAAAGGTGCTGTGGGGGTGAAGTGAGGTGGAATCCCTGGTGCAACAGCATAGTCTCAAGATCCCTTGGCTCAAAAGGAGAACGGGGGTACCTGAGTATGGAAAGTTCCCAAGCATCAGATCAGGGAAGCCAGCTGCAAACAGCAAGTCTAGATGCCAGCTTTCAGTTTGGTATTGCCATAAACACTGAAACTCTGCATGGTTCAGGAGACCAGTCTCCAAGCAGCAGCCCAGGAAAAGGCAGAAGTGCAGCGAGATCCCATCCTCCTTCCCCTGGGAGTAATAGTACGGGTCTCTACTGCAGAAGTCTGTAAAGTTTGGAGGCTTGAAACAGGGTCACATGCCTGAGATAAAAAAGCTTGGTCCCAGGCTGGGTAAACACAAAATTTGGATTTGGAAACTAGAGAGACAAGAGTGAGTGACTGCTTTTCTGTTAGGGCACACTGAAGAGTGTGGGGCATGAATGTTCAGCTAGACCAGAGATAGAGGCACACCCTTTTCACCCCCCTATCAGTGCTGAAAGCCTTCAGAAAGCAAAACAACAGAAAACAGTGTGATCTGAAGCTGCTTACACTGAGCCCAGACCTTGGCGGGGGGAGGGGGTTAAAAATCACCTGAGCAAAGACCTGAGAATCAGCACAACACGTCCCTCCCCTAGAAGATCAGCAGGAACATCAGGTTAATACCAAAGTTATGAATCATAGAGAACTACAAAACTTCAGCTCTTGGAGAAAACAGTATATAACATTTGTGGTATTATTTTTTTTCTTATTCTTTAGTCTTTCAGGGTTTTTTTTTTCCTTTTCAACTATTTTCTTATTTTATCAATTCATTTTTTTAGTCTTTTTTCATTTTTTTATATTATATGCATTTTTAAATTTTGTTTCTGTTCATTATATTCAATTTTATTTTTCTCTATATGTAAGTTTTTGTTCTTTCCTATTTTGGGATCTAGTTTCTTCTAACAACAAACAGACCAAAATACACCCAATAACTAAATTATTTTTTTGGTCTGGTTTTTTTTTTTTTAATTTTTTATTTTTTCAGTGTAACAGTATTCATTATTTTTGCACCACACCCAGTGCTCCATGCAATCCGTGCCCTCTCCTTGTTCCCCCAACCTCCCACCCCCGCCCCTTCAAAACCCTCAGATTGTTTTTCAGAGTCCATAGTCTCTCATGGTTCACCTACCCTTCCAATTTCCCTCAACTCCCTTCTCCTCTCCATCTCCCCTTGTCCTCCATGCTATTTGTTATGCTCCACAAAGAAGTGAAACCATATGATAATCGACTCTCTCTGCTTGACTTATTTCACTCAGCATAATCTCTTCCAGTCCCGTCCATGTTGCTACAAAAGTTGGGTATTCATCCTTTCTGATGGAGGCATTATACTCCGTCGTGTATATGGACCACATCTTCCTTATCCATTCGTCCGTTGAAGGGCATCTTGGTTCTTTCCACAGTTTGGCGACCGTGGCCATTGCTGCTATAAACATTGGGGTACAGATGGCCCTTCTTTTCACTCCAGCTGTGTCTTTGGGGTAAATACCCAGTAGTGCAATGGCAGGGTCATAGGGAAGCTCTATTTTTAATTTCTTGAGGAATCTCCACACTGTTCTCCAAAGTGGCTGCACCAACTTGCATTCCCACCAACAGTGTAAGAGGGTTCCCCTTTCTCCACATCCCCTCCAACACATGTTGTTTCCTGTCTTGCTAATTTTGGCCATTCTAACTGGTGTAAGGTGGTATCTCAATGTGGTTTTAATTTGAATCTCCCTGACGGCTAGTGACGATGAACATTTTTTCATGTGTCTGATAGCCATTTGTATGTCTTCATTGGAGAAGTGTCTGTTCATATCTTCTGCCCATTTTTTTATATGATTATCTGTTTTGTGTGTGTTGAATTTCAGGAGTTCTTTATAGATCCTGGATATCAACCTTTTGTCTGTACTGTCATTTGCAAATATCTTCTCCCATTCCGTGGGTTGCCTCTTTGTTTTGTTGACTGTTTCCTTTGCTGTGCAGAAGCTTTTGATCTTGATGAAGTCCCAAAAGTTCATCTTCGCTTTTGTTTCCTTTGCCTTTGGAGACATATCTTCAAAGAAGTTGCTGTGGCTGATATCGAAGAGGTTACTGCCTATGTTCTCCTCTAGGATTCTGATGGATTCCTGTCTCACATTGAGATCTTTTATCCATTTTGAGTTTATCTTTGTATACGGTGTAAGAGAGTGGTCGAGTTTCATTCTTCTGCATATAGCCGTCCAATTTTCCCAGCACCATTTATTGAAGAGACTGTCTTTTTTCCACTGTATATTTTTTCCTGTTTTGTCAAAGATTAATTGGCCATAGAGTTGAGGGTCCATATCTGGGCTCTCTACTCTGTTCCACTGGTCTATGTGTCTGTTTTTATGCCAGTACTATGCTGTCTTGGTGATCACAGCTTTGTAGTAAAGCTTGAAATCAGGTAACGTGATGCCCCCAGTTTTATTTTTCTTTTTCAACATTTCCTTAGCAATTTGGGGTCTCTTCTGATTCCATACAAATTTTTGGATTATTTGCTCCAGCTCTTTGAAAAATACCGGTGGAATTTTGATCAGAATGGCATTAAAAGTATAGATTGCTCTAGGCAGTATAGACATTTTAACAATGTTTATTCTTCTGATCCAAGAGCATGGAATGGTCTTCCATCTTTCTGTGTCTTCTTCAATTTCTTTCATGAGTGTTCTGTAGTTCCTCGAGTACAGTTCCTTTACCTCTTTGGTTAGGTTTATTCCCAGGTATCTTATGGTTCTTGGTGCTACAGTAAATGGAAACGATTCTCTAATTTCCCTTTCGGTATTTTCATGTTACTGTATAAGAAAGCCACTGATTTCTGTACATCGATTTTGTATCCTGCCACGTTACTGAATTGCTGTATGAGTTCTAGGAGTTTGAGGGTGGAGTCTTTTGGGTTTTCCATATAAAGAATCATGTCATCTGCGAAGAGAGAGAGTTTGACTTTTTGGTCTGTTTTACCTCTTGTTTGAGTTTTTCTTTGGTTTTTTTTTTTGTTTGTTTCTTTATTCTTCTGATTTGTTTTGTTTGTATTTTTCAAGTGTTGTTCTTACTATTTTTGTGTTTTCTCTCTCTTTTATCTATTCTTTTGTGGACATAATGATGAGACGGAAAAAATCACACCAAAAGAAACAACAGGAGCAGTACTCACTGCCAGGGATTTAATCAATATGGAAAGAAGTAAGATGTTGGAAACAGAATTAGAAATGATTATAAATATATGAACTGGGCTTGAAAAAGCATAGAAGACATTAGAGAATCCCTTGCTAGGGAAATAAAAAAACTAAAATCTAACTAGTCAGGTCAAAATAAAAAAGGCTATTACTGAGAGACAATAAAAATGGAGGCTCTAACTGCTAGGATAAATGAGGTAGATGAGAGAGTCAGTGATATAGAAGACAAAATGATGGAGAATAAGAAAGCTGTGAAAAAGAGAAACAAATAATTACTGGATCACAAAAAGAAGAATTTGAGAAAACAGCAATACCATAAAGCAAAATAGTAATAAAATAATAGGGGTACCAGAGGAAGAGGAGAGAAAGAGGGGACAGAAGGTTTACTTGAACAAATTATAACTGAGAACTTCCCTAATCTGGGGAAGGAAACAGGCATTCAAATCCAGGAGGCACACCCCTCCACAATCAATAATCGACATATAACAGTGACGCCTGCAAAATTCAGAGATAAAGAGAAACTCCTGAATGCAGTGTGGGGGATAAGAGGGCTTTAACCTACAAGGGTAGAAACATAAGGCTGGCAGCAAACCTGTCTACAGAGACCTGGCAGGCCAGAAAGGACTGCCATGATATATTCAAGGTGCTGAATGAGAAAAATATGCAGTAAGAATACTTTATCCAGCAAGGCTGTTATTCAGAATAGAAGGAAAAATAAAGCCTCCAGGAAACAGAAACTAAAAGAACCTCTGATTCCTAAACCAGCCCTGCAAGAAATATCAAAGGGCATACTTTGAGCAAAGAGAGAGCTCAAAAGTAACAAAAACAAGAAAGGAACAGAGACAATCTACAGGAACAGTGACTTTACAGGTAATACAATGGCACTAAATTCATATCTTTCAGTAGTTACTCTGAATGAAAATGGACTAAATGCTCCAATCAAAAGACACAAGCAACAGACTGGATCAAGAAAAAAAAAAGGACCCATTCATATGCTGTCTACAAATCTACAGACTCGTTTTATACCCAAATACACGTCCAGATTGAAAGTGAGGGTGTGGAGAACAATTTATTATGCTAATGGACATTAAAAGAAGGCTAGGGTAGCAATCCTTACATCAGACAAACTAGATTTTAAACCAAAGACTGTAGTGAGAGATGAAGAAGGACACTATATCATAATAAAAGGGTCTATCCAACAAGAAGATCTAACAATTGTAAATATTTATGCCACTATCTTGGGGGCAGCTGATTATATAAACCAAGTAATAACAAAATTGAAGAAACACATTGATAATAGTACAATAATAGGACTTTAACACCCCACTCAAAGCAATGAACAGATGATCTAAGCAGAAAATCAATAAGGAAACAAGGACTCTGAATGACACACTGGACCAGATGGACTTCACAGATACATTCAGAGCATCTCATCCTAAAGCAAAAGAATACACATTCTGCATGAGTGCACATGGAACATTCTCCAGAAGAGATCACCTACTGGGTCACAAACCAGGTCTCAGCTGGTACCAAAAGAATGGGATTACTTTCCACATATTTTTAGACCACAAGTGCTTTAAAACCTGAACTCAATAACAAGAGAAAATTTGGAAGGACTACACATACATGGAGGTTAAAGAGCATCCTACAAAAGAATGAACAGGGCAACCAGAAAATTAAAGAGGAATTTTTAAGAATTCTTCGAAACAAATGAAAATAAAAACACAACAGCTCGGAACTGCTGGGGTGTAGTAAAGGCAGTCCTAAGAGGGACGTATATAGCAACACAGGCTTTTCTCAAGAAAGAAAAAAAGTTTCAAGCACAGGACCTAACCTTACACCTAAAGGAGCTGGAAAAAGAACAGCAAATAACATCAAAAACCAGCAGAAAAGGGAAAATAATTAAGACTGAAACAGAAATCAATGAAATAGAACCCAAAAGAACAATAGAACAGATCACCATGACTAGGAGCTGGTTCTCTGAAAGAACTGATACGATCCATAAACCCCTTGCTAGACTTATCAAAGAGAAAGGACCCAATAAATAAAATCACAAATGAAAGAGGGGAGATCCCAACCAATACCTAAGAAATACAATTATAAGAAAATATTATATGCCCCCAAAATCAGGCTATCTGGTTTGGCACTAATTCATATCGGATGCATTCCTAAAAACGGATGCATTCCTAAAAACATATAAATGACCAAAACTGAAACAGAAAGAATAGAAAACGTGAATAGGTCCATAACCAGAAAAGAAATTGAAGCAGTCATCAAAAATTTCCCAACAAGAGTCCAGGGTCAGATGACCTCCCAGTGGAATTCTACCAAACATTTAAGGAAGAATTAATCAGGAACAGATGCTGTACCTTGTCAACTGCTTTTTCTCTATCAATTGAGAGGACCATGTGGTTCTTCTCTCTTCTCTTATTGATTTATTCTATCACATTGATTGATTTGCAAATGTTGAACCACGCCTGCATCCCAGGAATAAATCCCACCTGGACATGGTAGATAATCTCTTTAATGTACTGCTGGATCCTCTTAGCTAGGATCTTGTTGAGAATTCTGGCATCCATATTCATCAGGGATATTGGTCTGAAACTATCCGTTTTGATGCACTCTGTGCATGGTTTGGGGAT
This sequence comes from Enhydra lutris kenyoni, assembly GCF_002288905.1. Lineage (NCBI taxonomy): Eukaryota > Metazoa > Chordata > Mammalia > Carnivora > Mustelidae > Enhydra > Enhydra lutris. The sequence goes on along the minus strand of NW_019154094.1, from coordinate 8,891,418 downwards.
TAGGGTAATGCTGGCTTCACAGAAAGTGCCTGGGAGTTTTCCTACTGTTTCTGTCTTTTGAAACAGCTTCAGGAAATGGTATTATTTCTTCTTTGAATATTTGGTAGAATTCCCCAGGAAATCTGTCAGATCCTGGGCTCTTGTTTTTTGAATGTTTTTGATCACTTCTTCAAAGTATAGGGATAGCGGGAACATTCCTCAACTTCATAAAAGCTATCTATGAAAAGCCCACAGCGAATA